>NW_010412214.1:58592-74163 GCF_000710305.1 Buceros rhinoceros silvestris
CCCCCCCCCCCCACTTCGTCTTTACTACTTCTCACCAGCTATTTTAGTGTGGTTATTCTAAGTCAGACTCTGTTTTACAGCTATTTCAGCCTGATTACTTCCGCTTACTGGAACTTCCTGGTTCAGTCAGGTTGTTAAGGGCATCCTGGAAACACACCTCAATTTGTTTTTCCCTGGACAATATGATTAGTCTCCTTCCATTGCCAGCTAGCAGTTGAAGAAATCGGTTACATGCTGCGAGCTGTTCTGGGTTGTGTTGAGCAGCCATGGCTGTACAAAAGCCACAGATATTTATACTGTAGAAGTAGCCAATTCACGTCTGGTCAAACACAATTGCTTAGTCCTCCAAGTCCTGTGCATGCTGGCAATTTCGAGTACAGTTTCAGAATTAGTTGTCATAGAACCTTCTTTGCCTTGGGAACAGCGGTTTCGCTGCCTGGTGTCGTCTGCACTGTGAAGCATTTAACACAGGTAGTGTAAATTCATCAGAGGTGTCTGCACACTGGCAGGAACCTCAACCTTGAGATCGTTTGATTCAGATTAATTTTCTATATCTTGGTGTCTAGGGAAAGTGTTTTTACCAAGAGACTATGCGGTACTTTTTCAGCTGCTGTGCTGTGGAAAGGAACTTTCACATCCAGTCTGTCTTATGAATATATGGAAGCATATTAGTAAGCCAAGTCTTAAGCTGAGAGTGGAGATGAGGTACTTAAAGGCACAAGAAGCAATGACCTTATGAATATGAAATTATTTGATTGGTAATACATTCCTTCAGAGGAGGAGGATGTATGATTTGCTTCCCCAGTCAAGTAGTACTTTTGGTTCCTTTTCTAGTGTGTTCTGTAGGTTTTCGATACTGCTCTATCAGTTGCAATGGAAAGGTCCGTTAAGAGCATCTGAAAGAGAGAAAACTGCAAATACAACTTTCTTCAGTTCCTCATGACACTTTTAAAATTCTTGTAGTAATAATAGTGCTAAAATTCTGAAAATTGTTTATTAGAAATACCAAACAAAACCTAGATGAAATTTAACATCAAGAAGAGCCCTCAATGGCTCCCCAGGCACATAACTCTGGACTAATGATCTGGAGAGGTCAGTTGCTGGAATAAAATGAGTATGCAGAAAATTGATACCTATTTGAAAATTTATGAGTACAGTGTGAGACATCTGTGTGCTTTCTAATGGAATAATTAGAGTGAAATTCTCCACTGCTGCATTAAATTCGGATTTAGTACATCAATATCTCCCAGCATGAGGGAGGTTGACTCCCTGTAGGGCAAAAAGATGAAGATCCCACCGCTTTTTAAAAATGGAATACAAGTCTGTTTCTAATTATTCTGTATCTCTTGAATTGTCACAAAGAGGTACAGGAGATCAAATACTACACATTGGTGGTTGTGTGGTAGAAGCAGCTAAAACCCAGAATTGGTTGCGCGTGCACAAAAAGGTAGAATGTTGCACACAGGTTAATGGAGAGAAGTTGGTCCCTAGTTTACTTTCAGTAAACTTCTCCCAGAGGAAGAATAGCTTACAGTTCTTCTGCAGCTTTACCACTGTTTAAAATATATTTATTTATTTTATTAGATACTGTGTTAGTGCCAAGAGGTCCCAGTGGGAAATGAGAGCACTTCTGTGGGAAGCACTGTACAAACCCATGACCACGTTATTGTTCTAGCCTTGGAGAGTTCATACTTTGTGTGATAGAGGAAAAAGGTCAGACTTGGGCACACCTTGAGTTTACTTGTGCTTGTTAATTGTGAACTAATGGGCAAATCTTGTGGCTCTGCTCTTAAGACATTCATTCAGGCCATTCCCTGGTGTGTTTCCTTTTATATGTATAGCTAACAGCCCTTCCCTGTTTTATTTTCTGATTACATCAGTCCGAGTGAGAGGGTGTGACTGTGTTGGTAGCTAAATGATTAGTACATCCAGGCAAGTTGTTTAATCTGTTTAATGGGGCCATACCCCTGCATTTATGATTCAGTACACAGCTTTCCTCCACAAAGTCCTGGTCTTGCCAGTGAGATATATAAGCTTGTTTTTAACCACCAGCATAGAAATAGCTTATCTTGAAATATGTTAGATTACTCAGTGGCTTTGAGACATAACAAAATAAAACATACCTCGAACATGGTTTTGCTAGTTGGCTTATCAAACTGACAGCTTTCAATTAATCGTTGCAGCCTTCCAGTATAACTGAAACCACATGATTAAAAGCAAATGCCTAAAAGGGGAAATGAAGGTTGTGTGAGGCAGAAGGGTTTTCCCCATCAGTGGGGAACATTGAATCCACGTGGCTAACCAAAAGGCAAATGCAAAATAACTTTATTTTCTTGTTTTGTACTCAACTGCTACTTTTTTTTTAAGAAGTGAAAAATCATTTTTACACATGTTGGCACTATATGATGATAAAGTTAGATTTGGAATTTAACTGTAGGTGGTAGCAAAAGTAGTTTCTTGTCTCGTGTGTTATTTGAACTTCTCAACTGATTATGAGGTTCTGGCTAAAATTCCTGCTAGTCCAAATTAGCTCTGATCATGTAAAGTGCTATGTATTTCTTGCATCAGATTTGAGGTGCACTGGGAAACGTTCTCCTTTATATTCATTATATACTGAGGTGCTTGCAATGTCCTCTTTCAGAGAATACCAGCCTTTCTATATAATTTAATTTCTTGGGTATTATTTCATGCCTTTTCAAAATCAATGGGTTTTTTTCCTTTGTTTTCTTAAAAAGACTCAAGCAGCAAGCACCTCCAGAACTCATGGCTTACTCAGTTTAGGAAGTAAGGGTGGCAATTTTAGAAGTGCTTAACAGGACAGAAGTGGTGGTTTTACTTTACACTCTTGCAGCTTCTACTATGGTTATGGGCATGTAATAATTCATAATAATTTAGGCTTTGATAACTGATTCATGTGAGCTCAGAGCTTGCTAATAATGCTGGACCTGCTTATATACGTACACCTGTTACATGTGTGCAAGAGTACTGGTGTTTTTCTGGAGGGGTGAGTTATTTTGCTGTTGCCCATTGATAAACACATGCACATGAGCAGACACTTGATTGACACCATGGGAAGTCGTTGTGCCTGTGTTTTGTTGCTTAAGTAATCTGACGTGAAACCTAGCAAACATCAGCCCATAATATCAGTAAAGGAGACATTCAGAATATTGTTCTTGCATTGAAAGGTGGGGATTTTTTTAATTTAGTCAAGAACACACTAAAAATTCCTTTTTAAAAATGCGTTGATAATTCTGATAGTGCTCTAGTATTAATGCCTACGTAGCACTAAGGAGTTTTATAAGTGTTTTGTTAATACTTGGGCTATTCCTCTAAATTTTCAAAGTTTGTGTTATTAAAGTACTTGACATAAGTTGAAACTTCTTTATATTGGAAATGCATCTTATTGCCAATATATAATCCTTGTTTAATTTGCATAAATTAATGTCTTTTTGTTATTTTAACTTGTAAATTACTGTTTTATAAAGCGAGTGATAGACAGTCAAGCAGAGAAACTGAAAGAACTGGACAAAGAAATCCGTCCCTTCCGACAGAACTGGGAGGAGGCTGACAGCATGAAGAGCAGTGTAGAATCTCTCCAGAACAGAGTGACAGAGCTGGAAAGTGTTGATAAAACTGCAGGGCAAGGAGCTCGAAATACAAGTAAGTGTAAGCACAGTGGACTGAAGGTACTCAGCAGTGCTGTCAAGAGAGAAATGGTGTCCTCTAAATGGCACTCCTGTTGTGGCCGATATGTGAAAGCATCAATAATGCTGATTTTTTTTTTTTTCCCCCCTTGTTTTTTTTAACAGGAAACTGCATAATCCCTTTGTTAATGATGTGGCATTGTTTCCATGCTGTTTCTTAAGCTTGATTCTTGTCTTTTATATTGCTTTCTTGAGCCTTGTCTTGGTTACAGTGTTAGTTCGTTGTAAATAGTTTCCTCAATTGATCTTTAACAGCTAATAGCTTTCAGCAGCTTCTTTAAATATATTCTCAGTGTACTGACAAGTTGTCTTCTACTCTTCTTCCCCATGAATGGATCTCCAGTGTGGTTATCCACCTGAAACCACTTGTCCCGGTATTTCTAACAGAGGTATATTTGATGCAAAGAAAACTGTGAGATCTACTTGAGAATAAGGCTGTTGTCATGCTTGATGAATAAAGTGGAAACTGGAGTTTAGCAAGATAATGTAGATTGTATGTAAGTGTTTAAATGACTGGGACAAAGAAATTAAGATTTAAATAGATCTGTAGAAAACAAACCTGCCTTGTGAATTCATCTGCTTCTCAGTCCTGTATGCTGACCAGTTTTGGCAATGTGCAAAGAGTAACACGTTCACATGAAGGGCATCCAAAACAGCTCTCCCTCCAAACGAAGTAATTGACCACATAATACAGAGCTAAGAAATTTTCTGTTGTTTTATGATGAACTTTAGACATGGTAACATCACTACGCTTCTGAAACAAGTAGTGTCTGAGAAGAATATTTTGAGTGATCAGCAGCAATTCTGAATTTCAGAGCAATTACATAAGTGTGACCACTTCCAAGGTCTTCACTGCTAATAGCAGTCTACAGATAATGCTACCACGTCTCCTCTCAAAAGGTGGAAGCCTCTGTAGTTATATTGTTTAGTGACCAGACAAAAATTATGTAGATTATTTGAATATTTGACTTTTACTGCGTGTGTGATTAACACCCGTGTTTGTAAAAATTCCAGTTAACGTAGATACTAGCTGGCAAACTGTTGTCTCTGGAAATTGCTTCATCAGTGGCTTGAATGGACTGGTTCTTGAGGAGGAAAATGGGTTTTGTCTACAATAGCAGCACTGGTGATTGATTTTTTTTTTACAGTCTTTTAAAAAAAAAACCAAACCACTTTTCTTACCTACATCCTTTCCATTTTTTAACAGGCTTACTAGAGACGCAGCTGAGCAGACACGATCAGATGCTGAGTGTTCATGATATTCGGCTGGCTGACATGGACCTCCGATTCCAAGTTCTAGAAACTGCCAGTTACAATGGAGTATTAATTTGGAAAATCCGAGATTATAAACGTCGGAAGCAAGAGGCAGTCATGGGGAAGACTCTGTCCTTGTACAGCCAACCCTTTTACACTGGATACTTTGGCTACAAGATGTGTGCCAGAGTTTACCTTAATGGAGATGGCATGGGAAAGGGGACGCACTTGTCGCTGTTTTTTGTCATAATGCGTGGAGAATATGATGCGTTGCTTCCTTGGCCCTTTAAACAGAAAGTGACTCTCATGCTAATGGATCAGGGACCGTCTCGACGCCACTTAGGAGATGCTTTCAAGCCAGATCCAAACAGCAGCAGTTTCAAGAAGCCAACTGGAGAAATGAACATTGCATCTGGCTGCCCAGTCTTTGTGGCTCAAACTGTTCTAGAGAATGGAACGTATATTAAAGATGATACTATTTTTATTAAAGTCATAGTGGATACATCGGATCTACCAGACCCCTGACATACAATGGGGGAGGCAGATTAAACAGGAGACAACTCCGTTTGGGGGTTTTATATCAGTTTGTCTTCAATCAGAGGTCCTAAAGCTCACAGAACCACCTTGTGGAAGATGGAAGAGTTTTGAAGGCATAACTGCATAGGGTCCAATTGCGAAAGTAGCAACACATTAAGAAATCATACCATGGTATATTTTTTAATAGAACTAGCAACACTTAAGCTCTGAAGAATCCCTTATCCCTCACGAGGATAATGATTATGGTCAGAGAGGATTTTTTTTTTTAACTTATTAATGATCGAGTCAATTGGAGGTGAAAAGACATATACAGTATGTGCTGAATAAATTACTGACTTTTATTTCTTTAAGCTAGAATACAAAAACAAAAGAAACTTCACACGTGGGCTAGCTGGAAATTGTCAGCATGTTAAAAGAAGAAATTATGAAGTAATGTTGCGATTATGATATTATTTGAAAAACTGAGGTGCAATCTTGTCTGAAATATAGTATATTGTCTTTTTAAGGCCTCATCTGGTCTCTGTTTTAATAATTACTTTGTCAGAAGATCTTGGAAAAGTATCCATGTCTTCTCAAAAGTATCTGAATCAAAATCATATTTTTATTTAAAGTTCTATTGTTACAAGAAAACATTTTATTTTAAAACTGTTGATAGACTGATATTTCTTGGAAGAAAAATAGAAGATATCAAACACTGGTTATCACTTGTGATAGGAAAACAAACTATTCAATTCTGTTATTTCTCTTTAGAAATGTAAACCTACAATATATGTCGTAGTTAATGACACTATTTCAAAATTAAGGAAAAATCACTCATGGATGCTGTGCATCATTATCAGATTTATAATTGTTTTCACCCTAAAATAGGGCATTTGTTGAACTTTGGAGTTCTAAACGGAATCCTGTACATTTTTTAAAGTTCTGCCCCATGCTTTCCAACCAAGCTATATATGTTGCACATTATGCTGTCAGCAGTATATAGTATTTTCAGTATTGGGGAGGAGGATTAGTGCTGAAAAAAGCCTCTATGTTTGTTCTGTACTAGCAGCCATTGCTTCTTAAGGACAAATCAGCAATGTCTTAATATAGTGACGGTGGCTTGCATGCATACATGTGCCTTAGATGTGCTGTGCTGCTTATAAACCATAGCTTTTTATTCAGATTAATTCTGATATCTGAAATGGTAGTTTAATTGGACTTTAGGCATAATGTTTAGCCTTTTCTTCAGAGCCCTTAGGTACTTTGCGATGTACAAATTAGAAGCCAAAGCCCATTTCTTTGGTTTCTGGAGCTTCTATGGCTTGGCCATGGTGGAATCCATCTTATTCAGGTGCCAAAACGTTATGCTCAGTGCTCCTATGGAGCTTGGACTAGACAGTCTCCATGGCCACCGTGAAGGCAGGCAACATTTCTCCTCTAATGCCTGTGGTTGTAAGGTGGCATCACTTGAAATGGACCCATCTGAGAACTCTGTGGGCTGTGAAAGTATACGCTCATGATGGCTTTTCATAGCAGCATCCTAAGAGGTAATGCACAGGCTTCTTTCTTGTAACAGCCTGAACTGCAGTGGAGAGCATTTGCTAGCCCTGAAACGTGCTGATTGCAGCCTGCTGTGTTCATCTGCTTCTGTTTAATAGCCTGTGACAAGCAAGTCTAGAGACACAGCCTGACTGTGGTGCTCTTTAAAATCCAAGAACCGCTTAGGCAGAGCGAACTTGCACCACTGTGTTTTTAGCCTTCGTGGGCTTGAGAGAAAATGTTGCGTCTCAGCCTTTCATGTCAGGTTGTATCAGTTTTCTGCTTTTGGAGGCATAGTCACAGTTTTTGTCTAAGGTGCAGTTGAGTTCATGCCGTTGTATTTCAGCTTGTCTTTGCTGTTGTCTTTTTTGGCTGTGCCTTCACACACAGTGCCTGCAAAAACTATTTATGAATACACAATGCATGCTAAGTGGTCTTCATGGGTTTTCCAGGCACCTGCTAGAATACTGCCTGCTGCTGACCGTCACCACTGTCAGCAGCAACCTGTCTTCCTTTTCTTGCCTTCCATCGTCCAGGTACTGTACTCCCTTTATGGTACATCGCTGTCAACAGGTGCAAGCTCAAATATGGAGGCTTGTGCTAGCATTTGATTTCTAGCACGGAAGGAGGACGTTCTGCACAAGAGATAAATATCTATAGATATACCCGCATCTCTATATCTCTAGATATAATTATATGGCACTTGCAGTTTTATGCAGGCTGCATAAGCAAACCCATCACTTACGCTTCAGGGCGACGGTTCGCTCGACTTGTGTCATTTTAATAATTGTGAATGTGGGCAGCTGAGCTTTTGTGTTTGTGCATCACAGAATTTTACTGAAAACAGGATTCCCAAGTGGAAATGTCCAAAGGACTCTCCTCCCATTGCTAACGCATGTCTTGTAAACTTAAATGAAACCGTTTGGCCATCTCAAAACAGTTTATATCCTGTTTCAATCTGGGACTTGGAGGAGATTTCTACTATAAGTAGGGCCCAGCATATTCTGCAGATTTGTGACTACAGTTTCCAACTCCTGTGACAGAATTGTTTTTCTAAATCCAGGCTCTTTAGAAGAGGAGGAAAAAAGTGTTTCCAGCCTTTGTGATGAAAAGAGGACTTTGAAACATGCGAAAAGTGTAAACTAATAGGGAAGTCTTCCTGAGTCTGCACACAGCCTAAACTAGTAGCTTTAAGAGATCTGAATATCTCCTCTTGTTTGGGATATTGACTCAAACTTCATAGAGAAGTTTAAATGTGAACACTGCTAACTATATTAATGCCAATCACTGTAGCAGAAACATCAGTCACTGTTGTATTTCACAGATCTCTATGCTGCTTTCCACATCTCCCAAGTGCCAAAAGCACCAGCTGCCACAATCTTCAGCTTCACTTGGGCAGCTTTTATAATGCAGTAATGTGCTATCGATATAAAAATATTTTTGCATATATGCTTTTTATCACAGTTAATAAAATGGAGGCCTACTGCACTTATTTTTTAAAACTACATGAAGCTGCCAGAGAATTTGCAGTTTGCCAACCCTGCGTACTGTGAAATCCAGGATCTTGCTACACAAACGTAGACACCGCCTGCTGTGGAATACCTGAAGCCTTGACTGTAACACCCCTTTCTCCGCAGAACTCGCGGGCCATCTCTGTAGAGTTCTTACTGTGTACATAGAAATCGGTTTCTTCTGCTTTCCAGCAAGGAGTATGTAGCATTTTGTGAAAACAAGGCCACTGTATATTCTCTAAATTGAAAGGAAAAGGTACCTGGTGCTTTACTCAACACTTTAAATTATTTAACTTTTTCTCATCTGTGTGTTCCTGACCCAGATAGCCAATGTTTTCTAGGGCCTGTCTGTTTAAGGTGATTCATGGGGCAGCAGTCTGCCCCCAGATAAACTCTTGAATCCTGGCTAACTCCTGTGGTGTGCCGTTATTGCAGGGGGTCTCAGAGTGTTTGCATTACTTTGAACAGAGTTTCTTTGGAACCTTTTTTTCCTCTGCTTAGTAATTCTTAGCAGTGCACAACTGAAGTCTCTTGCTGGTATTCTTTCTTAACGATGATGCTCCAAGTTACATACAAGCCTCTTCTGTTTCTGGCTTTCTCTAGGGAGATTCCAGTGTGAGCCAATCTGGACGTTGCCCTTTTTGTATGCTCTTCGGCACAGGGTGAGCCCATCTGTTACCTAGAAAGTCTTGAATTCTAAACAGGATGAAACTATTTGGGTGTTTAAAGACCAATCTGCGATTGTGATGCATGACCATGTCTGCGTTACTTCTCTGATCTGATTAAAGGGGTCTTGTTTCAGTTACTGTCTACATGGTACACCTTCAACTGCTGACTTACAATATGCAATGTTGATTTCAGCCTTGTACTGTACATGTTGTCCTTCACAAAGAGAATGTGCAATAGGAAAAGGGGATGATGGGTAATTTCGATGGAAAACAACGTTGTGGGTAACGTGTTAACATTCTCATAAATCTGAAATACAGTTTATTTCCTTTTCCCATGGGTTTTCCTACTTGGAAAAGGAAACTTGAAGATACGTGCCTGTTCCTGTGCCTGGTGAATTTCTCAAATGCAAAGGTAATAGGGATTTGTGTTAGTTGTAACTTAAGTGTTGAACCCGTGAACGTTAGGTTGTGATTGTTTCTCTGGTGTTTCTCAGCTTGCCATGGTTATGGCTTGCTGAGATGGAGTTTAAAAGCTACCACCTATTTGTATCTGTATTCCATCAGTGGGATAGGCATTTCACCAACAACCCAGCGTTTCTGTTGTTGTTTTGTATTGTTTTTAAAACATTGGTGCTGTTTGGTCCAAGACAGAGAAGCCTGTAGGAAGTGACAAGAAAAGTTGCCTGCACCGCAGAAGAGTTAAAAATGTGACTGCAATATTGATGCCTTGATAAGATTTAACTATGCAAATATACAAATAGGTGAGGGGGGAAAATTCTTGGGTTGCATACCTAATCTCTTAGTTTTTGCTCTGTAAATTACTCGTGCGTGTGTAGGTACATACATATACACACAGACATGCATGTACGTATATATGCAAAGTCTTAACATACAAGTGATGAAAGAAAACGCTTTCCTCCAAGTCATACTTGATCAGTTGATGCAAATATAACTTGCTGCTGCTAAGGAAGGATCTTGGCTAAGGGCAAACTGTGGATTCACATCTTCCAGTTTTGAAGACCTGTATATAGCAAACAGTTTGTTTAGCCTTTCTGAAGACCTTGGAATGTCATCTAGGACACACGTCCTTCCTCATACTCCAGTAACTGGAAGGCTCCTGTATTTTAAACAAACATACTGATGGGCAACTTGTTAATTGGAAATTCTTTCCTTTAATTTGTGAACAAAAGACAGGAAAAAGCAGCTGGACCTCTTCCTGGAATGTCTGTCCTGTTCAGTCAATACCTCTATATTCTGGATGACGTAGAAATCATAGCTACTGCAATAAAAATGATCGGTTTGGGAATTCGGTCTGGCCAAGAGTAGTTTTTAGTGCCATGTTCAGTGCAGGAAGCACTTTGCATCTGCAGATGTTTTGTTCTTCTAGCAAGTGCTATTTGTCTTTTCTGGAGAAAAGAAATCGAGGGTGAGATGTGAAGTGACTTGCCCAGAGTCACGAAAAGAAGCTCCTGGAGCCAGGACTGAACGAGGGGTTCCAGTTCCCTAGTGTTGTTACCTTCGAATCACTAGGTTTTACTCTTTTAATACTTTTAATACTTTTGTCCCTTCAAGGAACCGAAAACCAAGTTGACATACCTGAAAGACCCACGTCAGGACAGTAAGGGCTAGAATTAAACATACAAGCTGTCGTGATTTGGGGTTGTAGTGTGTGGTAGCCCAGACGTTGCTCACTTACTCGGTGTGAATAACTGCAGCAAATGTGTGTCCTGCTCTCTTTGTTCCGACTCACCCCTCGAAGCACGTCTCATCTGATTGATGCTCCTCTTAACTGAGGAGGGAAAACACCGTTTTAAAGTGAAGTGGTTTCATCCTTGTTCTACCAGCCTGTGGCATGACTGACCATTTCTTTCTTGTGGGGCTTTCTCCCTTTTTCTTTAAACCAAACTGTGGAGGGCTTAATTGTACTTTCTGCCTCTCGATCCAGGCCTTTGCTGAGAAGCACCAGATAAGAGGGTTGTGGAAAACTTTGAACTGCTGATTCAGGGACATCCTCTTAACGTTTAGAAGAGTAGACATATACAATAAGTAAGGGATCTGACTATTCCTATTCCTCTTCTACTTTCTGGTCAAGACTGCGGCTTCTGTCTTCCATTTCATGATGTTAGTGTAGATACAAGGCTATGTTTGTTTAGATTTTTTTTCTCTCCAAGTTAGGATTAGTTCCTTAGGGTTCAAATAAGTTCTAAATTTCACAGAGAAGCACCTGAACCAAAATCCTGGATCCAAACATCCCAGACTTGATGTGGAATTCAAATCTGGATCCCAACTCTGTGGCTTACTAACCTACCCGTTTAGGGAAGGGTTTGTTGTCTCTATGTGGTGTTTGTGTTTTTGGTCCTTTGGAACTAAGCTTTTAATTTGGTTGCCAGTTCTGCAAGGACTTTTTAACTTCTTAGCAATGCCGGTGTTCACACGCTCCATTGCTGGCAGTGCGATGCGTAGTGATAAAATTTGACTCTGTCTAAGGGTTACTGAGATAAACCAGCATTATCATTCGTAAAGGTCATTTTCTTGCGTAGTGTTCTGAGCTTTGGATCTGAATATAGCTCACAGGTGAAAGGACACATCTTCCAACTATGACCTGCATCACTGGCAGAGAGTTGTATAATCTGTACTTGTGGAATGGGAAGGTACAAGCTTCCATCGTTGCTGATGCATCATGTGATCCACCTATTTTGTTTTTCTTATAGTTGTTGTTTGGTTTATAAATTTTTTTCAGTTTTATAGAAAAAAAACAACGGGGGAAGTTCAGGATTTTTTCTACGAGGTGTAAAACTCCAATGATTTAGTGGTGACTAGAGAGCTGTGAAAAATACCCCATTAGGAGATGATGGGCTAAACGTAGGTCCATTTCTCATAGACAAGTAGGATAACCTTTAAGACGCATGGAACAACGTAATAATCGGGAAAGCTAAAGCTGACATTTGTTTCCAAGAAATTCTGTAAGAAATATCTATGGAAAAGACATCAGTGATTGAGAATACTGTACAAATTACTGTGTTTGAAACTTGTGTATCCATTTCTTTAATCTCATACTCTTCAGTGAACGGTACACTTGTGTTCAGTTTTATGATCAAAAACAAAGACCAAAGAAGGCCAACCTCATTTGATTGTGTATATTCTGCCTGTCTTAATTATCAATAGCTGTAAGGATACAGTGCAAGTGATCTGGTAACCAGTGGTTCTCGTCCTTTTCTTTTACGGGGGAAAAACAACTTTAAAATGTATAATTTATTGCTCAGCAATAACCATGTTGTTAAAATAATAATTAAAAAAAAATTAGCAACATGTCTTAATTTCCCGATAGCATTATTATATGTTGTATTTCAGTTTATTGTATATTGTGTTTTTGTATTTATTTGTGTTTGGAGGTCTTGCTATGTCTTTTTGTGTTTAAATGCTAATAAACGAGGACAGTGTGTAAGAGTGTAGAATGCCAAACTCTGAAATGCTAAACTGTGTTATTAAAGGAAAAATAAATCTAAGTAGGAAATCATATTTTTTAAAAAAATATGGTGTGTTGAATCTGAATGACTGCTGTTGACTCGCAGATGGCCAAGGTGCATCCTTTCGCTTCTCCGAACTCACCATACGCTGGCTGCTAGTGCTTCACGCTTACGCACCTGACAGACCTTTATTGTGGCACCTCCCTTGCTCTTCCCAGGGAACTGGCCGTAACTTTTAGCAGAGTCCTATTTTCCATGTGGTAACTGCTAGAACACGAGGCAGTGGTGTTCATCCTAGCGTCAGTGTCGAGAGTCCTCTTGCAAATGGAGATAATTGAGATGGCTTTTCGTGCATTTGTGGTACACCGCTTTCCCAGAGAGGTGCGGGAAGGGAGAGACTGTGGCTTGAATGTCTGAAAGTGTAATTTTTTTTTTTTTTTTTTTTTTTTTTTTTTTTTTTTTTTTTTTTCTTCTCTAGTGTCATTAGTGACTCTTCTTAACTCAGAAATACATTTCCAGTGTGTGTGTTTGAAATCATGGGGCACAGTGCAATCTGTGAGAGCAGCACGCTGTTCTGAAATGAGTGGAGCAATAATAGTTCCTCCACATTTCAGGTACAGCCTAGTGATGAAAGCCCCGATCCCCAGGGGTGGTGTATGAGGCACGTCACTTCTACCAAGCACTAAGCTGATCTGTCTGTCCTGTTTGTTCTTCCCTCCTACCCCTTTCTTACTGAAATTGCCGTTTCCCCTCTTTCACATCACTGCAGGGGTAATGCTGGTTTAGCAATGCGAGAACATCCTGCCTGTGCTCAGAGGCAAGACCGTGACGTCTTGGCAAAAGCCACTGCAGCCCTCCAGGGACCCAAACACGGGCATGCCCAGGCCAGATACCACCGATACCGGCCTTTGCAGCGGGTAGTCTAAAAGCGCTGGGTGGCTGAGTGCCTTTTCTTGATAAAGTGGAGATGCCAGAGAAAAGGCAAATGTGGGAAGTGGGAAGGGTGGCTAAGAAATGTTGTTGCCGCATGCAGGATGTGCTGATGTGGATGTTCCCTTCAGCTGCTGAGAGCAGTTGCTGGAAAGTGACTCTGCATGGTCTGGCATCCCCTGTCCCGCTAATCACACTTTCCACTCACACTCTCACAGCCGGCACTCGAGGCTGCACAGCTAAAGCTCTTCACATCTCGCTGTGGAGTATGAGAAGACAGTAAACTTCCTTGTCTTAACGAGCTGGTTCCCTTCAAGCAGAGCCCTCTTAAGGAAGAGCAGCCTTTGCTCACTGGGGATCCCCCTCCTTCCACATTCTTTTGCTCGGTGCTGCTCAGATGTCACACTTGTGTCATCAGTGCAACAGGATAGATGGAGAGGAAACAAACTGCTGTAAATGCGAAGGCAAACACCGATTCTTTTGTCACCTCCCTGCTCCTCCCCCAGCGATGAATTTTAATTGAAATGATACATGATGCTGTTCCTGGCAAGAATGAGTGTTTGTAGAAGGTCCCCTTCATGACAAGTCGCGGAAGGCAGCTGGCAGCTTTGTAGCGCGCTTTCTTGCAGCGGGCAGTATGGTGTTTAGGGTGCCTGGAGCAGACTGCCAGCTCGGGGAGAGCAGAGCTGCCCAGCAAAGCGGGGTGAGGAGCTTTCCTGGTCTACAGAGGGTGCTGCTCAGACACGTACGCTGACCAAGCCTGGACCTGCTGCTGCTGCCATCTCTTGCAAGATTTGCAGGAGGATTTTTAAAAAAAACTTCTTAATTTTCTAGTGTTTCAAGCTTTGGGTTTGTTTGCTGTCTGGTAAGGAGAAGCACTTTCAAAAACTGACTTACTGGTCCTGCAAATGGACCTATCTCCTGCTCTCTGGCATAGCCTGATTCAGTGTGACTAAGTCCTGGAATTGTTTGGGGAAGGGGGAATTATCCAGTGGCCAAAACGAGTGGTGAAAGAGGTGATTTCCCCCGTCCTTCCCCAAAGCTGGTTTCCATGAGTCAGTTGTGCGGTTCCTTCCTGCATGCCTGGAGGCTGTCACCATTGAGCTAACATGTCTGGCTTGTCCTTGTTTGGCCAAAAGAGGTGACAACTCAAGAGTCTTTTCTTGCTCCCCTTTGTAAATGTGGCACTTAGAGAGGGTGAGCCCACAGGCGCTGCTCCTTCGGGGTCACTTCTGGCTGTGGTGAATGTTGGAATGCGATGCCTACTCTTGTGTGTCCTATAGGCTCCCAAGAACGGAAAACGGCCCAAGCTGGGAGCAGCATTCCCACTGGCTGGGCAGGCTAACACAGAAGACACCTTGGGGACTGACTTCTGCCCCATGAGCTGTGAATTAAGTGGTGTTTGGCCGCAGCTCGCAGTACTGGTTGCGGCTGGTGGAAATGTATGTTTTGACAGCATTGCCATGCTGAATAGAGGCATGAGTTGTTTGCAGACGTCGGTAGGGACAGTCACTGGCTGCTTTGTGCCGACACAGAGATTATTTGGATCAGCCCTGGCTGGTAGAAATGACATCTGTCTCAGCTTATACTACCAAGCTGGGCAGGAGTGTTGATCTGCTTGTGAGTTGGGAGGTTCTGGAGAGGCTGGATCGATGGGCCAAGACCAATGGTACAAGGTTCGTGCTGGGTCCTGCACTTGTGCCACAACAACCCCCTGCAGTGCTATAGGCTTGGGGGAGGGTGGCGGAAAAGGATCTGGAAAAGGACAGCCATGTGACTGTGAGCCAGCGGTGTGCCCAGGTGGCCAAGAAGGCCAACAGCATCCTGGCCTGTATCAGCAGTAGTGTGGCCAGCAGGACTAAGGCAGAGATTGTCCCCCTGTACTCAGCACTGGTGAGGCCACACCTCGAACACTGTGTCCAGTTTTCAGCCTGTTGCTACAAGAAGGACGTTGCGGTGCTGGAGTGTGTCTAGAGAAGGAC
>NW_010412215.1:0-12366 GCF_000710305.1 Buceros rhinoceros silvestris
GTAGCAAGCACTCAGTTAATATAATGCTACTATATTGGGCGCTTCTGCCAAGCAGATGAACTCTAAGAGATTTGGTAAATCTGTAATAATAAACCTTACTCTCCTGTGGAAGCCTTCCAGGATGATTTTGCAGCTCTGCACACTTGTAATTCAAAGTAACGTTCTGAAGGCTAATGAGGATTTGGTGTAATCATTTCTTAGATTGAGGTGTCTAAGCTATCAAGCTCAGGCTGATATGTAATCAAATATACTGTGCCTTTTAATCTAATTTTAAATAAAGTAAGATTTCCATTTTGTTCTTAGAAGTTAGCATTAGGCCATCTATAACTCTACTTAGGGATACTTGAATAGTATTTTGCAAGGTAGCTGTCTTTTCACATAATTTATCTGAAAATATTAAAATAATTGTTATCCTTTACCCTTTTAATTAAATCATATATTTTTTTGCTTTAAAATATTTGCAGATGTAATTTCTTTACAAGTATCTTTTCCACTGTACTGAATTTAAAGTGGTTTGTGAAATATGTTTTGAAGAATTTAATCTAATAGACAAATTCTTAATGTTTTATTTCAGATGATACAAAGGAGAGATTTTTTTGTGCAGTAATTGTGTCTTATGTGTAGATGTGAAATGGCTGATTCTTGCAGGTTTTGCAGAATTTGTTTTTGTGGGCTTACGTAGTGAAAAGTACTAATATTATGCGATGAAGGCTTTTGGGCAGTGTTAGCAAAGTGAGAACGTATTATGCAAAATCTTGTAAGAAATGGTGAACAGATCCAAAATGAGGTAGAACTTGTTTGTTCTGTGTGTGGAATTAATCTTCGTGAACAGAAAGCACATGAAGTTTGAGGTAGATATGTCTAATCCAAATTCAGAATACTCTTTTCAGTGTTGTATAAAAAAGGAAATCTATCTTTAAAAAATTAAAAGTTAATGAGAATATGTCACGCTAGATATATTTTGTGTGGCTATTTTCATGCTTTACAGGAGAAATTTATTTGAAAAGAACAGCAATTCTTATCCTAGGCACTAGGTGGTGTTTCAGCCTTTCGTACTGAAATGCGCATCTCGAAGCGGTGCCACTTGCTCTCCAGATTCTCGTTTTAAACTGGTACTTAAATAACAGAGGCGTTGGAGAGCAGATTGTTGTCCAGTTTTTCTTTTCAAATTGCCGATGTTCTGACGTTGGTAAGAATTGACTCCCACAAGTTGTAACACTGGTATTTGTGTACAAAAAGTGTTCACAACTGTTGAACTCCTCAGAGCAGTGGTGAGGAGGTTTGAAGATGGGTGTAGTAGGTGGCACGCCTGCTTCAGCGGGCACATTTCTGATGTGAGGGATTAGCCCCTTCTTAATTACTGATTTAGAGGGGAAACTTCCGTGGTTCTTTGCAGATATGTCAAAATGGATGTGTTAAGCATGCCATCCACTCATGTGGTCTCCCCTTCCCTTCTCTGCTGGGCTGCTGTCAAAGTCACATGAAATGCTCTGTCCTGGCGGGGACTTGGCAGGGACAGAGCTGCTCTGTGTGTGTGTGTGTGTGTGTGTGAGCTGCTGAGCACAGCACCCGGGGGCAGAAGGAGAAATCCTGTCCAGGATTCTCCCCTTCCCTTCTGAGCTGTTAGGGCACTATCCTACACATGGGTCTGTCATTTGAGAGGTCTGCACTGCAAATTACCAGTATATTTAAAATAAAATAATAATAATAAAACCCCTGCAAGAATGCTTCTACATGCTGTGATAAGATGGAGAAGTCAGTTTAGCTCTGTACTAATTGAGGGCTTGAATTTCTTGGCGCATGCTGAAAGTATGTAAATGTCTAGGAGTGTGTGACAGTTGCCATTCTGTCACGGTGTGTGATTATTTGAATCTAAAATTGTACCTGCTTGGGTCAACACTATGGAAGGCTACACATTGCAAGTACATTGGAAATAGGCTTTATAGGAAGTGTTAGCTGTAGATATTCTGAAACTCTTTTAGAAAGGCAGAAAAAATCTTCAAAATACATAAATATATGTATTCTTTGTTTTATGAGGCGCTTTCAGATAAGCGCTCATATTGTTTCCTGCAGGTCTGATCTAATTACTTCCATAATTTGTAAGAAACATTGAACAGTGGAAAGATCTGGAACAAGTCTGACTTCAGTAGGGCCTGGGAGATAAAGTGTATCTGACAGGCAGCGAATAGCAGCTTCCAGGCTGTAGAAATGGAAATAAAATACCAGACAATGATACAGTAGATAGCAACAACAGAGATAGGTGTAGCATCTTTAATCAATCAGGGACTGGGTTTGAATGAACTTTTATCATGTTTGTTTATATGGATTTTACAGCACTGACGATTTTAATAATTTAGTAAGCATACAGTGAAAGCTAGAACTTGGCTATGGAGAGACTCAGCACTGTATATATTGCGTACTTTATTTCTAAAATGGCTTTAATTTATAGTAGCTTTGAAAATCAAGTCACTTCTTGAAGTCAGCTTCTTCATGTAATTATAAGATACAGACCACTGCTGAAGCAAATCAGCAGAGCATTTTGGAGAACTTTAAAATTACATGTTTGCAACATCAGAGGATTTATCCTGAAGTTCCTTTCTCTGACTTAGTAAGAGAATGGATTCAATATTTAATGGATTTTTTTATTCCTATTTTCTATCATACTCAGCCTATAGTCTTAATTTTCAAATCTTACAGTTACTGCTTTTGGAATGTCAATATTTAAACCCTGTTCATTTGTATTGCTACTATCTGTGGTTTCCCCTTGTATTATAAATGATGAACCAAAAGTAGAATAAAAGCATTTTTGTGTTTGTATTTTTTCTAAAACAATTCCTCCAAGTTTTTACAGACATATTTTATTGTACTGTGGCTAAACTATTGTAAATTTAATAGAATTAAAATACTATGCTTTCTACCTTTAAAAATAATGGCAACAATCAGTTGATATATGCTTGATGACAACTTCATATACAGTGTTTACAAGCTAACAGATTTTCCATTTAAATATGTCTGAACAGGTAATGTGGGTATGTAACTTGTGCCGAAAACAACAAGAAATCCTCACAAAATCAGGAGCCTGGTTCTATAACAGTGGATCAAACGCACCTCAGCAGCCTGACCAAGAAGGTATTAGAGGCTTGCGGAACGAAGAAGCTCCTCAGGAGAAAAAAGCAAAGCTACAGGAACATTCGCAGTACCAAGGACCATCAGGTGACATATCCACCCAAGTTTTGGACAAAAACAGATCTCAAGGGCTCACAAGACAAGACACAATTAAGAATGGTTCAGGAGTAAAGCATCAAGTAACAAGTGACCCAACATCAGACAGGTAAGAAAGTATTTAATGTTTATACTAAGTTCTGCTGAATTTACACTACAAATTTTATTTTACCTTTTTAAGTTTTATCTTATTCTGTAGCCTATAATGTACGTACTGGGCTTTTTGAAACAATTCTAAGAAGCAGCAGCCTTTTACTGTATTCAGATGGTCATGGACAATGTGTGTTCTTCATTCCTCCTCATTATGGAAAATTCCAGTTGCAGTGTGACTGAGATTGTCTGTGTGCTTGCAGTCATAGTCATTGCGCCGTACAGAATGTTGCCATATTGCTTTGGTGGCCACTAGCTTTATAGCAGAATTTTAGTAATCCAAAATACAGCTCAACAAAGCAGGTTAATGGAAGATGGTGGCTATTTAGACTACTGAACCAAAACTGGTTAGTACTTGCAGTATATAGTATTGAAGATGGTGAAATCTTTGTGTGATGACCTGAGTCTTTTAATGGTTTCTTAGCTTTGGCTGTATTTGTTACTTTGGCTTATTGTTACTAGTACAAAATTTTTTTCTTCACTGGTTTATCAGTGTTACTTGGCATTGGTTGAAACTGTGGCTGTTTCAGCGCTAATGTAGTAAAACCCAGTTTAGCCAGAGGCTGGAGCTGAATCTTCTGTCCCTTTTTCTTGATGTGATCGTACCAAATCTGGTCGGAAGGGAAGGAAGAGAGTAGGCTTGCTCGTGTATTTCCATGGAAATGATACCCTCTCCCTCCAGAGACCTCCACCTGCCTTGGAATTTGCAGCCAAAACACTGTAACCTGGCAGCCTTCCTCTGCTATGACCTCATGACAATGTTTACTCTGCCAGCTGGAAACAAGCTAGCTGTAATATCTTTTATGGCTAGCATAATATAAATATATGTATATAATATAAAAATTTTCCTTTTCCCTAAACTCTTGTATTCTGCCATGTTTTATTTCCAATTTTTGGTCTTATTTAGGAACAAATTGAATGTAATTAATCTAACCCATTTTGTTTAACTTATACTGCCTATTGCCCTTTTCTCTGACTTCAGCTAATGGGTTCAGTACTTAGTGTCTCTGAGTGTTCCTCAGTTATATGCATGGTCTGTGAGAAATACAACTGGCAGCTTAACTTGATGCTAAGGAGCAGGAGAGAGAGACTGATTCTCTTGTAGTTCTTTTTTTTCCTTTGATTTTGCCAGGAAAATGGTGTCGTACATACATACAGTGATGATAAAAACCCCACTTCTTGTTCTCAGAAATAATTTAACTCTGAAAATGTTTTTATATTATATGCATGCAGAAAAAGAGAAGGAGAGGGGGATGTACAAAGAAATGTATAATTCAGATATGTAACATGCATTTACCCTTAGCAGAGTTATATGATTTATATGGACAAAATAAATTAATATTTACCAGCAGGAAGAAGGTAGAATTTGTACCTCAAATCAGAACCATTCTGCTTCTACTCCACATGTTGTTTAAGTCTGGATTGTTTTTTCAGTTACTATCTTTTTCCAGTTTTATTTGGATACTAATACTAGGGTTTCCTAATTAAAATATACAGATATGTTTAGAATGTACTTACATATGATATTGAATGTTAGAGAGTCCTCTGAATAATTTTCTTCCCTAATATTCCTCGCATTTGCTGGAGAAAATGAAAAACACTCTTGATGCTCAATCAAGGTCTGATTGTTCAAATGGCATGTGGAGGAGAATATCAGTTCCTCTGAGAGAGACTATCCTAGAATTCAAGGACAGGGATAGGCCTTAGGTTTAGACCTGTATAGACCGGTGACATTTGCTCTTCTCAGCAATAACCCTGGGAAGACTTATAATATATTACCAATTTTATACTGAAGTAATGCATAGAATATGTATCATAATTGGATATAATTTTAATATTAAAATGTATATAGCTATATATGTTCTGCACATTATCATTGATTAAGAAAATAGTTTTACTGTTAGAAACATGCGGTTGTGGTCAGGCAATTGTGTATAACTTTTGCTAAAGACTTCTGGTCTTCTGTCTTCTTTTCTGAATGCTTCTGTGTTATGTTTGTAACAGGCAGAGGCAGCAGGAACACCATAAGATCTGGTCATAGATTACTTTCAGAAAATGAGCATCTTATATTTGACATTGTTTGAGATCAGACTTGGCATAATCTGTATGGCAAGGAGATTTTATGCTATGGACGGCTGAGGACCATATGTGGTGGTTTTCACAGACTTAACCTTATGAGCAGAGAATGGATGGATGCTGGTATAGTGTAACGCTAGACTCCCTGAAAAGTGCCAAATGGTGAGAATCAAAGAAATGCAAAATATTATTCCATGTAATCCATAGACTCAGAAGGTGCGTTCTGAGGTCTGCTGTGCACAAATGCTAGATTTATTGCTGTGTGCAGTTCTTTGATTTGTACTATCCAATTTTGCATTAATTCTGGATTATACAAAAGGATTCTTTTTATTTTATGTTGATCAGAAACATTCATGTACTCTATTGTTCCCAAGACCGATGCTACTCATGATTCAATACATTGTGTTTTATATCTAGCAGCAAGATTATTTGAATAGACATCATCTTTTTTCAGTCATTTTGTAGCAGGCAAACAGCTTGTGAAACAGTTGATTTCCTAATTCCTAAGCCAAAGCAAATGTTTATTATGTCCTATTAAAGTGCGTACAACGTCCTAATAATAAAAGCTGAGGAATCGGGAACCTTAATGTCGATACAAAGCATTTTTATGTGTACTTCTGCTTGCGTGAATTGCTGTATCTTTAGGTGCTGTTGCCATGCTTGACTTGTAAAAGAATTATTTTTGTTGCTCTTGGTAAGATCGTTTGTAAAGCCATTTAGGTAATTTTTCACATACGAATTCAGTGTTTTAAATTGTAAATCTTTTGTTATTTTGTTGTTTCACAGATCTCTTTTTTATATATGTGATTTTTTACAATCCTTTTTAAGCAATAGACCTCTAGAAGTAGGAAACAACCCGGGCATCTTCCCAGTGCAACATTATGATGACATAACTATTTCTAATTTAATGCCTATCTGAAATGATGCTATGTTCAGGTAGATGTATACGATTAAGTGTTTTGGTTTGGTTTTGTCTTTTTCTTTTTTTTTTTTTTCTCCTCATCCATCCTGTATGAATCCAAAATGCTTTTCAGGATTTGAAAGTTTTAGCTCTGAATTTACAAGATATATTTGTCATGTATTCTATTAGTGTAAGTAAAGCTTTCCTCAAGAATATTTTTCTTGAAATTCAATGAAAAAGAAAAGGTGAAAATATAATGAGAAAGTTTGTTTTCATGTCTCATAAGTAAACTTATTATTGCTACATCTGTCGGAGGGTGAACCATGTCAAAAAAAGATAATTAGTTCTTGGTATCTATAAAGATCATGACCTCTGAGATCATGATTTGAAGCAAGACTAATGAATAAAGTTGCCTGAACCCTTTTCTGATTAACTGTAAGGATATGCTATTAAATCATAAAAAGCAGAAGGAAACCAGCAAATTGAGAGAGTGAGTGGCTGCAGAGTTTCACAACAGCAGTATTTATTTTGCAGACCAGCAGACACAGTTAAAATATACCCCTCTCCTCTCTTCCTTCCCTTCTCTTTTCAAAGATATATATTTTGGGGGTTGATTTTCTATCATCCCTTTTAGCTCTGGAAAAAAGGATTTTTATGGTGGTGCATCCCCCTGCTATAGTGGGTTTGGAGGATGCATTTTATTCTGAGTAAGATCTACAAGATGACTGTCGAGGCTACTTTGGTCTGAAGATGCAGGTCTTGTGCATATATTCTTTATGGAGTGTATACATATATTTCCCACATACGACGGTTTTATTTTATTGCATTATCAAGGGCAGAAGAATGAAAGTGGTCCCATGTCCCTTTGCTTCCGTACTTGGAAGGAGTGCCAGTATGAGCTGGCAGTGTGGGCTCTGTCTCTTGGGACTGCAGCTGGGCATGTCAGGGTGTGAACAGAGGAAAAAGAGCCCCAAATAAGAGGGAAGGGGAGGAGAGAGGAAAAAGCAGGCATACGCTAGCTGAGAAACATCATGAATTAAATAAATGAAAATGTGTGTCCATCTGTTTCATGTTACATCTTTTTCAAATGGCTCTTTAATTGCTGGATTATGAAAAGCTCTTACTGAGAACATCAATGATGCTAGTTTATTGCAATTTAAAATAGGACAATGTAATGTTAAAGAATCAGTCAATTACATTTCTTTCAAAAGTCTGAAAACTGGCCATTTCCGAAGATTATCAGTTTTTCTTCTGCAGCACTTATGACACAGCACCGTAGTTCAAACGTTTTGTTATGCATTGATTGTTTCTATTTCTGAGTACCTAAGTTGATAGAGTGTTAGCCCAGGAGTCTTAAAGCGTTAAGTCTTTGCTTGGACCTGTGGAAACTTGTCATATTTGAAAACAATCTCAAGTAAAATAGAGGCATTTTAACTCTTTTACCTATGTTTTTCTACCTGCTGACATATTTAAAGACAGTGAGAAATATTAGAAGTACTGCATAGAGACAGTGTTTAAAACAAGGGAGTTGGTATCCAGGAGTCAGACTGACAATGCTGTGTACAGTTCTCTTTGGCTTTGGAAGTATCCATTAAGAACAACAGTGTCTCTAAACTCTTAAACTTTTTAGAATTCCTTATCTAAGAATTAATTTACCTGAATTTATTTTTTTTAATGTTGTTAACCACCACAGCAGAAAACCCCCACAATTGTTGAGAAAGCATAATGATATACTCTTGCTTCATGAATCTAATACTTGATACAAGTATTTTACAGTTTGAGTTTAAAATTGACTCAATATTCTTTTCCATGCATGAATGCAAAGAGCTGCCACTGACTTTCCTTGGCACTAGAACAGGGTGCAAAATTTGGACATTAGGGGTACCCTACAGTAATTTTAACATATGAACAAAATATTTAAGTTTTACAAGATTCGAACTGCATCCAAACAAGGTTTTATCTCCATCTTCCTGCTCCTGTTCCATCATTTTTCACCACTTTGATAGTCAGTTCTTGGAGATGTAAAGTGAAACCAATGTCATCCTGAAAACTGTAGTCTCAGTTTTGGTTTTGTTTCTTGTGCTGTCTGTCCTCCATTCCAGTGTATGCTTTGTATGATTCTTGAGGTAATAACTTAGAACAAATGAGTTAGTTTCAACTTCACAGAACTGTTCTTTTATTTATTTCATTCCTCTAAATATAAGTTTAGGAGGTGTAGATTAACATTTCATGGCTATTCCAGTTTTCAGGTAGATAATAAAGCTATGCTTTTCTGCTGTCTCAATCTGGAATGGCATAAAAAGGAAGCAATAAGAATTTATGGAAAGGGAGCCAGAGAAAATGCAGTATTTAATTACTGAAAAGAAGTAGCTTGGCTCCAAGAAAGTCAGAAATACTCCACTGCAGAAGTTTTAATGAAATAATTGGACACTTGTGATAAGGATTAAGCTACATCTACGTATGAGGATGAGTAAGGAGTTTGGTACCGTCTGTAACGCAGAGTGACTGTAAGAAGTACCTTTGCAAAACTCTGTTTTCTGAGGAAGAAAACTGCTTGTACAATTCTTTTTGTCTCCTGATGTTGGTTTTGGTCTCCTGCTCATGGGAATAGTGACAATGCTATAACATGACATTCAGGATATGTGACTTCAGTGTTATTGTGCATTGTTTTCCTCCCTTCCTCTGCTTTTATTCCTGAAGAAGCAGATCAACCAACGAGCTTGATGTTCTTAAATTTTTTATTTATTAAAAGAAATACTCCTATTCTTTTCTTTCTTTCTTTTTTTTTTTTTTTTTGAAGACAGCATTTATCTAGCTGTAGAATCTGTACTTATAGCATTGACTCTCTGACCAGTGGTAGATAGAAGTGGGATCCTTTTTTTAGAGAAAGCTAATATGTTTGGAGAAAAGAGAAAGAAAAGAAGAAGCTTCCGTAATTGCAGCAGAACTAACCTACCTTAATAAACAGTCTAAAATGGCTGGGTTTTATTTCAAACAGTAAAGAGTGTTTTAATTAAACACATAACAAAAAGTTTGAATTCCAGCTTTAAGTGACAATCTGAACTCAGTTGCAGTCATTTTCTGCAGAGAGCAAATCTTATGGTGGCTTTAGGGAATTTTTATTCTCACAGTTTACTGTAGTGTGCCTTTTCAAAAATAATTCCATTGCAACATGATGTTTGTTACTGATTACTGGATTTTTTTCTTATGCATATTTGTTGCATACTGCTTACTGAAATCTATCACTTACTATTTGTCTTTTCTCACTCTTATACAGAATGAGCTCAGGAGGTCTTAACGTTCAGTACTGATGTTTGGTGTCTTTGAGGAAGAGTTTGGCTTTCCACTGCAGTGTTATAACACTTACAGTGTTTCTGTATATCACACCTACGTCTTTTAATTGTGCTAAAAGACCATTAATAACCTAAATTTGTAAACACAGATCTCACCTGTATCAGAATACTGAGCTTTTTTTTAATTAAGTACTAACTGCAGGTAACATTTAAGGATTTAAATGTAGTTTTCCTTTTAGCTAAATTGACCCTGAAAGAAAGCAATACCATAAAAAAATTGAGGGAGGTTAGCATTTTTAATTTAATTTTTTAAATTAATGAAGCCAGTACCTTTGAGTTGAGCGTATCTCCTTAAAGTGCTGTTATGTTGACCTTGCACAAACATGAATGGTAGAGCTCACTGTATGCTCATAATCCTTAGTTTGCTGTGCTGTTCTTTGGAGGCTAGTTTTTCCTTAGGAATAGGAATAACAGGTTTTGATTGAATTTCATAGTTACAAATTTGGCGTGTAAAGGTGAACAAGTTACATCTGTGGAGTTACATCTGTGCCGAGGGAAATGGCTAACACTTAATAAGGGACTCTGCTAACCCAAGCTTGTAGTTTCTGGTGGCAAAGTAGTTCTAGAATCTGCAGGAGACGATTCAATGAATGGCTTTTTATTTTCATACTTTTTATCATAGTTGTATAGACTGGATTAAAATTAAAAATGAGAATGAATAATTGTTACTCGTACAAGTTATTTCTTTGGCCCTTTGTGCCTCTAGAAGTCACAAATAAGGCACTGTCTGTACTTCTGTAGTGCAATTTAGTTCTCATTTATCTTTTACATGGCAAGTTTAATGATTTTAGTAAATGTCAATCTATTTTATTGAGTCACATCCGAGGAAAAACATAACTAAAATTTGAATATAATAGGACCACGGTGACCATGTTTTCATAATTAAATTACATTATTTAACAATTCCCTTTTGTTTTCTACATTGTCTGTAGCATGATTATTTTGTTTGCTTTCTAATCCTTCACGCCAAATACTTGTTTGTCTCTTTGTCTACTTTGCAATGTCTTTATCTAGTTTTTTCTTAGCTCATTTTCGTGTATGTATCATCATCTCTCACTGGTGTGAGTTCTTATTAAACTCTGGCTGGACTTGGGAACTATTTTCAAAGATATACCCATAGTATTCTTCCACTTAAAGACAGACATTCTTTTCTTGTCTGACTCAGTTCTTTTTCATTCCTCTAGCTCTAGCTAACCTCTCCTCCTCAACTTCCAACAATTCTGCAACCGTTCAGTAAAAACAGGCCTTGCTTCCTTCTTTACTGACCAAAGGGAAGGCAGTCATAGATGCTTAAGGGAATAACTACCTATTCCAGCAAAGTAGTGCAGTACGGTGTCATTTCAGGTTAAGCAGAAAATGTAGGTGACTTGAAGTCAGTGACTCTTGGAGTGTAGTTTTAAAATCCAAGGTGATATCTATGTTTGGTATGCAGTGGTTTGTGTATATGCAACTTGTTCTGACATCGCTGCACTGTGCCCTGTAATCATGCCCTGGTGTTTCAAAAAATGACATCCCAAAGTGCCCATTTCTGCAGCGCTCGTCTTTCTGGAAATGAGGTTAGGGACCTCAGTAAGTGTATCATCTGCATAGAATAACAGGAGGGCAAGTTGCTCCAAACACAGTTTTCCCAGTTTCTGGTCCAGTGTTTGATCAGCTGATATTACATGCTTGAACGGTTCCCTGGATGCAGTTTATCTGCCAGATTAAGTTTTTGTTATGCAGCTTGTAATAGGACAAAACACAAACTTTGCTGCAGAAAACCAATTTTCTTTGGCCAAAAGGAAACAGCAAAGACAACAGTTCTCATGGTAATATCTTGATAGAGAACAATGCAATTTAGCTGCAAGAGGTTTTGTTCTGTGGTGACTTTTGGAAAATCCTGGACTTTAAATGATAGACTTGCCTGACGATAACTTAAAAATAATAATAATTTAAAAAAAAATCAAGGCAGATGAGATGAAACGAGAAAGAATCTGATTTTCTTTGTAATTCCAAATGAACTGGGAAGCTTCAGAGGGACATTGCATTCTAAAGTTCCAAATCGGTGCACAAACCCAATTTTTTTTCCCACGGTGGTAGATTAATTTTAATTAAATCTTGTTGACTCTGGCATGACGTGCTGGGCTGAGAAAAATGGACCTGCCACAGATGTATCTTTATGCACTAGTTAGAACTGTGAAAGATTTTTAAGCTAGAAGAGGAATCACAATTAGTTCAACAACTTCGCCTCTTGAATATAAAAAAAATTGACAAATCAACAATTAGTTCAGCAATTTCACCTCCTCATGATGCAGACATATTTGCATTTTATTCCTAAAATGGTAATGATTCATCTTTCTGTACCATTCATTGACAGGGATTGGAACAAAAAGGAATTCTTGAAAGAAACCAAATTTAACTTGTGTTTGCATTTCTTAAAAATAATGTATACCTTGGGTGCTTCCCATGTCTTGTAGCTCAAGTAAAGAAAATGATTGGACAATTTATCTTATTTAGAAAATATGTATCAATATTTGAAGCAAGGAGCTGGATCTTTGAATAAAGTAAAGTTGAAAGCAAAAATTAGTTAATTGCTACTCAGCAGATTTTTTTTTTAGTGCAGATTCTTCTCTAAACAAGGGTATCAGTTATAAAGCCCCTGAAAATCAGCGAGAGGAGGGAAAG
>NW_010412215.1:12450-35557 GCF_000710305.1 Buceros rhinoceros silvestris
GAAGATATGTTAGAAATGAAAAGGGAGTAATATTTTATAGATGAGTCTCGCTTAAAACAAACTTCTCCTCCTCAACAAACTTGTTTTGGATGATAGGGTGCATTGCAGTAATGGCTGGCGCATTGGCGTAGATCAGGACCATTCATTCGTACCTACTTTACTTCTTTGCTCCTTCTTCAAGTAATTAAGAGCATTTATAAGAATGCTTGTCCCATTTGTAGATATTCACAAAAGCTGTCATTTACTTTCAGAGTTAAGCCCGGTGAAGCTAACTAAACTAGGAGATGTCCCTCAAGACAAGCATTTTAAATTTCACGCTTTGTGACATATGGGTACTTCTCTTGGAAGCATTTTTTTCTCTTTGAAAATTAGATTTGGAAATTTATGCTGTGGCATATCACCATTACAATCAATTACGAAATTAACCCTAACTCTGTTTCCAAAACTTTGAACGTAATATGGCCAGCACTGCCTTTACTCTTACATAACACTGTAGTACTAAATTGAAAACATTCCAAAGTAAAACATTTACCCTGCCTTAATGCTTACAAAACTCAGTCTCCATGACACTGTCAAAGGAAATGAATTCCAGAGGTGTGTGATCATTGGGAAAACATTCTTCTGATATTCCAATCAGCTGAAGACAGGAGCAACCCAGGAGACCATAAATCTTATAATGACATGAAAGGAAGATAAATTAGTCTCTTTGAACTTGATCCCAAGATATGGAAGGCTCCAACTTGCATCCAGTGCACTGAACAGCAGAAATTAATAAACAATCCAGTGCATAGATGTGTTCTGTTAGCTATCGCTTCACAAAATGAAAAGGTTAATATTAATCTTACTGTCTTTTGGAGAATGATCTATCTTCCAGTTTGCACATATATTAGCCTTTTTTTTCCATCACAGATCGCTTAGACACATTGACACCCAACACAAGTTGGGAGTCCTTTTAAACTGAAAGCAGAGATACTGTATTAAATCTTTGAAGCTATTTTCCAGGTGACTAAAAGGAATTTCTAAAATTAAACTCCCAAATTCACAGGGAATGAGAGCCAATTTCTACAATGTGTTACTTCCATGGACTTCAAGAGCAATATAACTGTTTCTTTACATAATAAGGGGTGTTATGATCAGCTGGCTCACCAGAAATATTGTTTGTGTAAAAGATCTTATCCAAAGAGGGTGATAGCTGTGTATTTCACAAGGGGAATATTATCTCTTTACCTGAGTGTATATATTGAAATCATTATTGTGCTGGGTGAATTTACATTGTTGGTAATCGCAGAATCATAGACTGCTTTGGGTTGGAGGAGACCTTCAAACGTCATCTAGTCCAATCCACCCTGCAGTGAGCAGGGACATCTGCAACTGGATCAGGTTGCTCAGAGCCCCATCCGACCTGACCTGGAGTGTTTCCAGGCATAGGACATCTCCCACCCCCCTGGACAACCTGTGCCACTGTTTCACCACCTTCAGTGCGAAAAATTTCTTCCTTACCTAGTCTAAATCTCCCTTCTTCTAGTTGAAAACCATCACCCCTTGTCCTGTCAAAACAGGCCTTGCTATTCTATGACAACTTTCAGTGAAAGTGAAGAACAGAAATCTCTTTCGTAGCAGATGAAGTTTTCAATGCATTGTTTCAAAAATCAATCCAATCTCTGTTCTAGGCCAGCACCTCTTGACTAGGGAGACACATCTCATTGGTGAACCATCCAAAACTGCAAATGAGGCATAAAGCAGGATTCATGTACTGTAATGAGGTGCACAAAAATATCAATTGATTGTGAGTCAGCTGAAGGTAAAATTGGCCGGAATGTACTACTCTAAACCACTTGCATTCTGCAAAGGTGCAGCACCTACTGTATACTGAGCCTGCTGTGTCAACACGTATTACATGTACTCCTCTGCTTATTCAAGCAGAGTATAACAGATTTCTGTTCCTGTCAGGTAATGCAGTTGTTCTTTTAGTTAGGGTAATAAAGCCTCAGTTATACCTTTTCTAACTCTGGTTGCCCAATTCTTCCATCTTAATAGTATTCCTTTAATACTTAAAAAAAATTATTCATATATATAATACCACATGTATGAACATAGACAAATGTATATATTCATACTAAAAGCTTAGGATGTATAGCCATTTCTCAGTAAACTGTCAGACTCTCTGAGGAAAGTGAAGAACCAATTAGAGGATCATGCTACGTCCCAGAATTTCCAGACATTATTTTATGGAGAAAACCAGATGTATTTCTCATGTAGGAAGCCTACTGGTCCTGCAGATATGAAACAACATCAGCAATATGTGTAAATTATTTTTCATACAATCTAGAATCATGGTCTTGTGAGCAATTTCTCATTAGACAAATAGGTTGGTTTTTGTTTGGCAAATGCAATTTCTGCCCAAGCAGCTTTTTAGAGAAATCTCTCGGGTCAGGGCAGTGAATTTAAAAAACATGTATCCCTGGGGTTTAGGGCTTTTTAAAATTTTTTTTTTTAATATGGAAGATTCAGTTTTTTGCTAGAAAACTTGCAGATCCATAAAATGCCTTGATTATATGCTGGGACCATGAATAGGTAGGAAAAAGGGAGAGAATGTGCACACACGGTTTTTTTTTTTTTTTTTTCCCTGACATGGTGTCAGAACATAGCCAAGGCAGGAACTGGAGAGTGTTCTCAAATCCAGCAATAGAAATGCAACTGCAGAGTTATATTCATACCTCCTAAATAAGGTACTTAGACAAGCATAAGAACGCCTCATTAAATCTATTTTTGGGCACTCATGCAATTTTTGGTCACATGAATTTTTTTTTACGTGCTTCTTTATCTCTTTATTGATTATACAGGAAGAAAAAGATGACTAGGCTTCTAAACTGTGCACCTTGGTAATCTATATTTAAGTGGAATGAATCTGGTTGTCTGTGTTAATAACTTCAGACAATGATTCAGACAATCTAAATTCAACCTCTGAACTTGCCTAAAATCAATAAGAGCTTCACTTTTAAGCACAGAATACCCTGAGCGAGGAACACTTAAAAATGCCCAGACCTAGCAAGTAAGGCAGGAACTAGGCACTGGTGCTTTGTTGCAATTAGAGGTAGGCAGCAATGTACTTCAAACTTAGTGTTCAAGGCTGGTTTTGTGAATGTGTCTGGTGGCAGATAATATTATTATCCAAGCAGCAAAATCCAAAGTGCGTTGTTTCACTTGCGGTGGTAAAACACCTCAAATTCAACATGTTTTTAAGTCACAAGATGCAGCTTGTGCTTTTTTTTCTGTTTTGTGGTGCCCTAGCAAAAGTAGCTTTTTGTTTCACCAGGCAAGTTGTGTATATTGCGTAATATTCAGGAGGGTGAGAAGGACAAATATAAAAAAGTAAATAAAATTAAAGATTTCATGCTATTATTTTCAATTATTCTATGCATTGTCATATTTAAATAAAATTTCCCATGCTGACTTTCAACTAATGTATTAAAGAGAATTTCACGGAGAGGTTTGAGAAGCCACAGTCTATATCGAGCTAAGGAAATTAACCAATAATCCAAGTTATCCGTGTTGAGCATAGCTTAAAAATAATTATACTGGGAGGTATACCTGGTTGTGAGGTATGCCTGATTCATTTCAAGAAGGAGTACTGTTGTGGTATGGTCTGTCATCATTAATAACAAAAGGATTTAAAAGTTTAATTTTTGTATTTTCTTTGTCCAATTTATCTGTTTCTTTTTCCCTTCTTACTCATCCTGGAATGTGCAATTTGTATGGTCAGTGCCAGTTTCTGTATGTGTCCATACTAGGCCTAACAGCAGGATTTCCCAAGTGAACATATGGCATATTTCCGAGTATCTGCACAAGGAGCAAAATCAGACCTATCATCGCATTATCTGAGTTTTAAAAAAAAAAGTAGTTTTTTTAACACAAACTATTTACAGTAAACAAGACATCTAGAATTTAACTTTCACAAGTCTTCATTTTTTCCTTTCATAGATTTAGAATTTAATTAAGCCATAACTGGTCAAAATAAGATAAAAACTCAGCTTCCATGTATTTTATTTGTAAAATGTGTTCTTTCCAAACTAGTAAGTATGCAGGTAAAAATCTCATGTTTAACTTGCTTGCCAAATTTTAGAAAGTTTTAAAGCCATACTGATCAGTGGATTATGTCTGTGATTTACTTAGAGCACAATGAGATGCAGGGAAATGAATTCTTTGGTCTCATCACAGAACATCAGCCCAGCTGATTAGGGCCAGTTGGCATTCTCCTGGTTAGGAAGTCCAAAGCCGATCTGGAATCTCCCATCAAGACTTGGCCCTTTGGGCTGATTAGTCTCCTTGACTTTCTTGGGAATCTATACATGTCAAGGTCAATTTTGTCTTTCATTAAAAAATAGACATTTACTGGCCTTTTTTTTCTCCTGCGTTGATGACATAAGTTCTGAGAATTTTCAGAGATGGGAATATGCAGATTCCCGTAAAGGTGCAAAATGTAAACTGACGGCTTATCTTTGTATTTCATTCTGAATGTAAGCAGATTAATTAGAGCGTGCTCTTAACCATTCGGTGTGTTGTGGTACTTGCTGGGTGAGTTCACGACTGAGGAGCAGTGCACAGGCTGCTTCCACTGGCACTAGAGCAGTTCCAGTATTTAGAAACGTGCTAGAGGCATAATGCTGAACTGCGCTTTTGGGCCTTGATCCAAAGAGTATTGGCATGCAGCGTTATCCCTGATTTCACTGGAATTAGGCTACTAAACAGTTGCTGCTGCAGGGAAGGGTAGCTCAAAGTTCTAGTACCCTAAACACAGCATAGCATGTAGGAAAATGGATTCAGGTTCACACATCTTATCTGGAGCACTGACATTATTCTTCTGTAACTTGAATCAGATCACTTTTTTTTAATAAACTTTGAGTCCTTTGTGCATGGGACACCACTAGTCCAATGGAAACGGAGGAATGAGGGAGTTAAATGTAACAGAGAGGTGGTTCCATGAGCACCGGGATCGATAGAACCTATAATGTCTCATGTTTTTCTATCCTATTTTCTCTCTGATGTGGTGGCTGATCACAATAACTTAAGCACCTTTTCCTTCCACTTAGGATAGTTTTGTCAAACTTAAGATGGCAATGTGGCTTTTTACTGACCGTGTTCTGACTTTTTACTGCCAAAGTCAATGGGTAATGATGGATGGAGTTCTAGTCACCCTTCATCTGTGCACTGACACGCGTCTTCCGTCTCCTATGCTGATGCTGATTTTCACACAGCTTGCTGGAATTTAACTATTTTAGTATTTATGCCCCTATGAAATCAACCAGTTTCCTCAAGTATATTAACCATCATGGTGATAGAAGGTAATATGGCCAGAAAAATGGATAAACAGACTGTCTGGTTTCCAAGTCTCATCTCCTTTGCTTAAAATCTGTAACTTGAGCTAAAATGAGAGTTTACTATGAAATGACTAAATGGGAGGAAGGTGAGGAAGGACATTGAAAAAAATTATATGAATATGGATAGAATGCCTCAGAAATGGAAGTAAGGAAACAAGGAAATGCAGAAGATACTGCAATAAAAATGCAAGCAAGAAAAAACAATATTTGATGGTTGTACATGAGAATGAATTTACTTACTTTTACATTTCTGTACTTTGTTAATGGATATTTTCGGTAACAAGGTTTGGTCTCTTATCTGGAATTTCAGTATCTTCCATCATAGATCCGTGACCTGACTACCAGGGAATAAAATCAGTATCACTTTTCTGTTCTCAATGAATGTTTAACTCAGTGAATTAAATAGTTCTTTCAATATTTAATTATTTTACGGGAGAGAGAACAGCCTCAACAGCAAAGACAAATTCCCTTTGGAATATCCCAGAGGCTGTTGACGAGGACTTTGTGGGCATATTTGAGGAAGCTGGAAGAGAAACTTGGGACTGAGTTTTCTATGTTTCCAGACACTGTTCTAACTGCCAGACTTCCTGTAATAAAAAGAAAGCTGAGTTTTGAATGACTGCTCAGGTGCCAACTCGAGGAGAGGATTCGCTGTTACAGTTCTTGGGCAGAGACTGATGCTTCCCTGCAGCCTGGATACAGGTACTTTTATCCTTTTGGAGTTGGGGCTTTATCATCTGCATTCCTCTTCTAAGAACTAAGGCTTCTATGACTCTTATTTTTATGTGATTAAATTTACAGTGGTAGATTTTGTCTTAATTCTTGCTAAACTTCCCTTGTGAAGCTGAGCCTTTGAACATTGATGTGATGAAATACAAATCAACGTGTGCTTTACCCCAAAAGAAAACCTGTATTATGGTGAAATGTCCGTCCTTGAATATAATTTAGTTCTGAAAAATCGTGTCCCACCTTGAAGCATTGGTTTGCTAATCTGACTGAAAATGAGTAGTCTTATAAACTGTGATAACATCATCCAGTGTCCAAGTCCACTGCTGTGCCTGTCTGAAAAGCATTTGTTTAGACATTTTTTCTTTTCATGAGAATATTTGAACAGTCAAAATTTTAAAATACTAAGTATTTAGCTAAGGTAAATACCTTTGGTAAGGGTATATTACAGGTATTTATACACTATTAATTACCCAATTTTATTCAGTGTCTAAATGAAAAAAAGTAGAGGTTTGACTTTCTGTACATTTAAAAGACCCCACTTTTACCCCCAAACCCCAGTGACTCATCTCTACCATTTTCTTTTGTGATTCCATCAAACTATACTTACGTAATATTTAGTAAACCAGAATACAAAATACTGCTTAATATTATCTTTTATCACACAACAATCTTTGCCTTTATGAGCTGTAACATATAGCTTTAATGAGATTGTGTGACTTTACCTTGTTTAAGCTACAACTTTTTCTGTGTGGCTATAATAAAAGTGATGCCTATAAGGAATGTTTCAGATAACAGCTTTCGTTGTATAATAGGTTTACCTTAAGACCTTTCTAAATTCTAGAATCTAATTCCAAGAAGTTTCATCTTGTATTAGAAATATGAATGTTTTATATGAATTGAAAAATATACATATAGAATAAATTTTTCCAAACTACTTGTAGCTGGAAGGTGTTTATTAAAGATTCAGCTTGGCTAGAGAAATAGGTATCTGCATCGATCTCAGTGTAGCCTGGCTTAATGGATCCAATGATGCTTTCCCAGGCTTGTCTTTTGAAATAGGCTGTCAGCCATGTCAGTTGCTACCAGTTGCTTAGACTGTCTGGTACTCATTTTTTCCATTCTGTGCAATATCTTTAAAGTGCTTTGTGTTCACATGCATGAAATCTTTTGTAAAACTGGCATAGAAATTGTGTGATTATTAAACCAAAATTAGCAAAAGTATGCACATATATATGCAAATATAAATACACAACATACTATAATAAAAATCACTATCAAAATTATTTGAATCAGGTCCTCAAATGTTACAAAATGGCAGAATCACCAGTGCTTGAGTAGTGCTTGGCTCAACTAGTGGATGTTAAAATACACGTTTAGGGGTGTTTTGAAAAAAAGAAGCCTGAGTGTATAGGACTTTTTTTTTTTTTCTAATGTAGGTCTTGGAGGGTGTAGAGCTAGTGACCTGAAGAAGAGAGAATGAGATCTCAAGTGTAAGGAAAAAATGAATTCTTTTTTTTTCCTGAATTCTTAAATCTTAATAATGACACTAAATGACTGTGCCCTTCACCACAGGAAATTTTTTAATATGAAAACTGCTGACATATTTAAAGATCTTTAACAGAATTGACATAAGGTAACTACTACCTGTGCTCTTTTGTTTTTAAACAATATTAGTGTACAGGAAATACGTACATTTTATGTGTGTTTCCACAGAATTCTTTGATTGTCAGTTCCATTCTGGCCCTGAAAGTTTGGGTACTTCAGTGGGCGCAGCCTACTCTGCTCATGTTCCTTCATTCTATCCCCTCCAGCCTCTTCTTGCTAGGCCTCTTTGTTCCCTTGATTCTTCTTGGCCCAAGCAATTATATTTTGGAAGAGGTGGAAATAACTAAGAAGAGGGCTTAGCAGTAAGTCTACGTTACAGGGTCAATACCATAATATAGGCCACATAGTAAATAAGGGAAGGAATTGTTCATTGGCCAAAGGGTCTCTTGGAGAGAAATAGAAGGGTCAGGAAAGAAATGCAATTCTGTTTCTTTTCAGCACCAATATATTGTTTTAAATAATAATAATAAAATTTCTAATCAACAGGAAGTTCAATTTTGATGAAAATTACAGATGTAAAAAAAAAGTGTATTTGCACAACCCCCTGGCTGTTATAGTTGAATTTTCCGCTAGTAACAACTCTGGAGTATTTGCCTTTAAAAATATCCCTTTACTTTTATCTTTTCTGTATTACAAGTTTTACTTGCGTGAATATCTGCAGAGTACTCTTCATTCCTTACCCCAGAATTAAATGAAAAAATTTAAAGTTTTAAATATGTATCCCATTTTGTTAGTAGTTTTAGAACAAATTTTCAAAAGAAGAATGTATGTCATACCTCCCATTTTGAATATCTGACAATGAAGATACAGAAAGGTGAATGTCAAATATTCAGACCTTGGTTGCAGCTAGAGGTACATTTTTGCTTCGACCATTCATGAGACACACAACAAAAAGGTGATGTAATTGAACTACATGGTAAAATATTGGTCTTGTACCTGCCCCATGGTCAACATTGTCTCTGAACTGTTAAGTGGCGCATATGAGAATAATAATTATTGCAGCAAGATAGCCATAAATACTCATTAGCTCCTACTCCAGGATCTCAATAGTTACTAGCTTTGCCTAGTACTTTTTACTACAAATTGTAATATGTTTCTCAAATAGAAATGTTTTCATAATGTGCAGTATACTGTAGGCATAAAACCAGATGTTAAATAGCATTTTCTGTAGCACTTTTTAGGTTTTCTCATGAGTTTTAGAAACAGTTTTATTAGTGAATATTTTCTTGTTTCTTTTATTGAAAAAATATTTAACATGGCTGTCAGAAAGCAGTCTTCTGTATCTCTTTTAGAGGGGCCTGGTGATGAATTTGTTCCTATTTCTCATTGTGTTTGAAAATCTGAGTTGTAGCTGCCATCCTTCTGGCCAAAGAAGCCTGGATGGGTACTCCCTTCTGAGCACATCAATACAATACTGTAATTAGCTGGAAGGTAGCTTATTCCCATATCTTCTGGGATTAAAATCACTTTCAGTGGAAGAGCTTTAATAATGGCCCTCATTTTATGTTGGTTTATTTGGATTTTGTAATTAGTGCTAAGATGATGAAAGCTGTGGTTAGAAAATGAGATATTCTAAGGAAAATCTTTTTAATTGTTATTTTTCAATTTGACAATGGTAGACTATAGTCTGTAATGTTATGTAATATCATCCTCTGTCACAAGCATTGAAAGAAAAAAGGAAAAATCTGTTTTGTAGTCAGGGATACTCATTTTCTGTATGTTTAATGGTATTCACCGTACATATTATGCTGCAGCATCTCGCTGTGCTCCATTAGCTGACTGATTCCGCTTCTTGCTCTTTGACTTCCTATACGGAATGTGTATTGGAGACGTAGGCTCCCAAGACAGTGCCTTTTCCTGGAATTAGGCAGGTATGGAACACCCAAAGAAGTGGTTGATTTTGCTCAGATCATGGCTGATTCTGTGCAACTAACTTTGGAAAGATGCTGAAGACTTCTAATTTTGAGATGTAGTAGATAGACACACACCCATTCCCTTTGGAGATCGTTCAAGTTTGCGTGATAAACCGTTGCCTCGATGCTGTGTGTACAGAGCCTACTGGAGCAGTTACATATAGAATGTATACTGTTTGCTTCAGTCATGAATTGATGTTACATTTAAATGTTTGCACTGAAAAACCTGTTATCTCATGTAAGGTACTGTATAGCTTTTCAGATATGAGACAAAGGATCTATTGTTACAGTCTCAGTGCTACAAAATCTTAAGAATATTTTGAGTGGTCTTTTTGCCCTGTAGAGCTGCCTTTACATTAAAAAAAAAAAGAAAAAAAGACCTACATACATAGTCACTGATGTTAGTCATTTTTACAGGGGAGGGAAGGAGGAGGGGAAGATGCAGAAATCCTCCTCCTCTTAGCCAGTAGTAACAGTGTGAGGATGCCTTGTCCTCGTTTTTTTACTTCTGAGATTTTATTGCTGGCAGCCAGATGTGCTGAAACTCCTGACGACAGCATCTATTCACTGTGTTTTTTTAATAGGCTTAGAGAAATATGAGTAGAGTACATGAAAGCAGCTCAGCTTCACACTTCAGCTGGGAATGCCCAAAAAGCTTACTGCTGTTTAGAATTCTTGCTACAGTCAGGAGAAAGCTGCACGGGTACTAAATCTTCTACGACTGAATTAGAAGAATAATGACTGTACAATTAACTATCAGCCTCTGCTCATTTAGGCACAGTTTTTACAGAGATCAGGAGGAATATGGAACTTGATTGGCACGTTTGCATTTGATGGTGTATGCAAAATAGATGACTTTTAAGACAGGTGTTGAAGAAAAATAGAAGGGAAGGAAAGAGAGGAAAATGCAATTTGAGACACTGCGCCAGGTCTGCAATTCTGTTTTATCTCATTTTCATGGGGTCTTCTCATCCCCTCCAAATATTTTACAAAATGATCTTTTTGGACAAACGTTGAACAATGCTAGGTGAGTAGAAATGAAGCATTTTTGCATTACGATTTCTATGCTTATGATGACAGTAATTTGCATGTGAGTACCAAAGTACCTCTATTTGCATGTGAGGGACTTCTATAATTGCGCTCTTGGATATTAATATTTTTATGGTATTGAGTCTCTTCTGTTGGTGCTTTTATGTAAGGATTTACATGAGAACTCTATCTGCAGAATAAAGCCAGCAAAGATAGAATAAAATATTTAAGATGGTTATGCATCTTTCAAATACATTAGCTACCATTAGTAGCTAGCATTATTAGCTGTAATCCTTAAAGCATATTAAATATTCATAAACAAATTTGAGAAAATGATTTCTGTGTGGATATGGCAGTGAAAGGACTAAATGTTCAAAGATGTGTCTGTTTAACCATACGTAATTCGTTGGAAGATACAGATTAGTAGTCCTGCGTATCTTTTTCAAAATAGTCAGAAAGCAGTTCCTTATTTTTAGAAGACTTAGATTCTGTGTGCAATGCTTTTCAATAATCTTTTCGATTGGAAAAATTATAGCTGATGAGTGAAAGCTTTGCAGCAGGTCAGTCAGCTCTGTAGGCTCTCCCTTTACGAATAGCTATTGTTTTGTGGGAATTAGAAATTATAAGGAGAAGTTGTTGGTGTGAGATGGCTTCTTAGGATTTTTTTGGGGGTAAACTGAATTAATAATGACCCATTTTTGTGGCATTATTTAGTAAACATTCTATAATAGTGATGTTTAGAACTTTTTCCTACTGCTATTTAATATTAACAGTAAAGATGATTAAGAATTTTATCTAAAAGTAGGAATGCAAATCAGGGAGAAAAAGAATCCTGTAGTTTTTCAGTGCACTGATGGAAATATTCTGGAAAAAGGGTGGAAGTAATATTGCAGACTATATCGAGCGTTTTAATCTTCTCTGTATCTGTGGGAGAAATCTCTTTTAAATGGGATATTATTTCTTAAATACAGTGACATTTGCACTTAATACTTCAGAAAACTGATAGCATTTTATTTCCCAGAATATTGTTGTAAAGATTCTCTCCCTTACTGCTGGTGTTTCCTTTATAAATATTTTAATATTTATTTAATGTTAATGTTTTCAAGTTTTGATATCTTGGTTATGCATTTCTAATTAGGCCTGCAAAATCATGGAGGTAGCTTTAGGAATCGTGATCACTTTAATGAGTTAAAGCTTTTCTAGATATATGTGAAATCTGTAGTCAGTGAGATTTTTTTCTTACATCTCTTTGGTGTACTGTGAAATCTTTGAAGCTCTGCAAAATGGAGTAATAATTTATGTATTATCAGCTGTGATTGTAAAACTGCATATTTCCAAGTGCATAGTTTCAGGCCTGCAGCAACCAAAAAAGCCCTTAGCAACTGTTCTAATCAGCTACAAACCACGTCCTGGCTCTCTGGATCTGTTTTTGCAGATCAAAGAGCATGCTTTGTGCAGATCAAGGAGCAGGCTTTTTTGTTCATTCTTTTTTTACAGATACATGTGCATGGTGCTTTTAGGTTTGTATTTTGCTTGTAAGTCTGGCAAAAGCCGCATATGGTATCAGTTTCAAATCAAATTGCATCAGAGAATTATTTTATAGCATTTGCTGTGCCTGAGATTTTGGATTGTATTTATTCTAAAAGACTGGCAAACAGGAAAGGTTTGTTAGGAAACCCATCCTCCTGCCTAGTATGGACTGTCTTATTTAGGATGACAATATTTTATATTTATAAACACCAATGTCTTTTTTTCTAGGTACCAATGCTTTTGGCCTCAAAAAAACATTGTGCATTTTTTTAACAATATGCAGCAGTAATCATGAGCGACTAAGTCATGCTTTCTGTGTCTTCTGAAGTTAAAGTTAGCTGAAAGTTATTGAAGGTTATTGAATAAAAAGATCCTGTCTTCTGAATAAGTATCATTATTTTAAATTTGATCTTGATAAAAGGGCATGGAATTAATCATCTATTGACTAGTTGCTAAAAAATCTTGCTGACATTAATTTCAGAGGCTAGTCCCTTTTGTTGTCTTAATGATTTAAAAAAAATCTATTGTATTTTTTAATTAAATCAATATAGTCTGTATTTTAGGTAGGTTTTTCAATTAAAGCTTTGCACAATTAATATAACACACTTGCTAAAAACTAATTGTTCATGCACTAAGAGTTAATGTTTCAGAACTGTGGTAAGGAAAAGAAAAATACTTCTATCATGTACAAGATTCTGCTTTAGTGAGATATAATGTGGTCTGTCTCTCTGGAGTTTTTTTAGTTAAATATTTTGTTAGACTAAAAAGAGATGATTCTTTTTCTTTTTAAGGTTTTTCTTCCTGTTTTTACATCTAAAAAATTAAAAAGTCAGAGTCCAGAAAGATAACATGACTTTAAGCACAGGATGATTAACTGCTGCTTACACGAAGTAGTAATGCGAATAATACAGGTTTATGCATTCTAATAGTATAGTAGATAATGGAATATAAAACAGAAAGTCATAGGCAACTAGGGAGTATGCATATAGCTTTAACTGAAAATACAGTCCTATTAATTTTCACGTCATCTGTTCTTAGAGTTCTTCAGTTCTCAAACTTCAGATGAGCTGTGATTTTGTTGCAGGAAAGCCAGTCATCTCAGCCTTTGCTTTCTGATATTATACCAAACTGCTGCAGAAATATATTAAACCGGTTTTATCATTTCCTGTAGAAACCTTACATGAGTTGGGTTTTTGCTTGCATATTTTTTGTGTTGCAGTAGCTGATGTGAGAGAACCTAAATGATATTAAACTCCCTGTGAGTTGGGTTGATTTTACCATTTAAATGGGTTAGTTATCCTCTGCTAACAACTTCCATTGGAGGAATATTGCAGTTTACTTCTCTCTTGCCAGCCACACAGCAACACTTTGCTATAAGGTGCTATTGCAAATGTAAAAAAGATAGCTGGTTTACTGGGCCTTCCTCCTGGTGTCCTGCACGTCTCTACCTGACATTACCAACTCCAGCCAGTTGAAGGAGTAGGAGCTATGACTTTACCTCAAAATTGTATTTTACCTGCGCTGGGGACTGTACTGCTATTTCCTGTGTAATAGGTTACTTTCTGCTGAAAAATGAGTGGAACTGCATCACGTCAGGAAGTCACAAGAATTGTTTTGCATTCTAAGCATTTGGCAAATGTGTATAGGAAAAGAAAGCGTTGGAAAAAAAATAAGGAGACCTTTTCTGAAAACGTGCTAAGTGCTTATGTTACATCCAAATTCTAAAGCAGCGTCTAAAGGAGTTTCAGGTTTTTTCAGTCTAAATTTTTTTTTCCTGACTTTCAGTGTCATACTTTTCATTCAAATTACTATAGACAATGAAATAAAGTTTTTTGACGTCTTACAAAATCCTCTTTCATTATCAGATAATCTGTATTTTCTGATTGCCTTACTAATTTCGAGTTTAATGTACGAATACCATGCTGTCAGATGCTCTATTTGTATCAGCATGCTTTGTGAAGTCACAGTTGCTTTGGGCAATATTCAGATTAACACATCACTGCATAATGGCGAGTATCCTTTGTGGCTAAAATTGATATGAACTGTACAGAACAGTCCCATTTTACCATATTAACAGCTTTTCTCTGAGAACAGAAGGCAGTGGGTTTACCTAAACCTGATTTCTCCCACAACATGTTGTTACTTCTTTGTTGCAGCTATGGCCACGCAGGGGCATAAGACAACTAATGTATTTGGCCCCAAAATAGTACAAAGGTTGTTCACAAATTCCTTGTACAGAGACTAAGGAATGGTCTGTGTTTTAAAATTGGACACACTTACTTTAAAAAAGTTAACTGTATTTTCTTACATTAAATTAAACCCCAATATTTTCAAGTATTCCTAAGAGTTTTCACTTTTTCAATCCCTTGATAAGCATCTTTTACATAAGTACTTTGATTTTGAAAAGGTTACTAAAATACCTAATAAATTAGCCTGTTCACGAAACTGGATATTTATGCAGCAAATATAGTTTTAGCATAAAAACATTATTTGTTTTCATTATTTAATTTTCTGTTTTGTTTCCTAAATATACCTATGAGTTATTTAATAATGCTTCGTTTTATAATGAAGCCATCACATGGTGTCAAGAATTACTGTCACAGACAATTCTTATTTCTCATAATGCAAGTAATGATTACTTTGACATTGAAAAGACCATTTTCTGCTCCTCGTTAGGGAAACAATTTCATCAAGATATTTCTGTAGAATGGATTTGATGGTGTTTTATTTCCGCATCTGTATGAGTTCCACAAAGCAAGAGGTTTGCTATAATTCTACAAGTATGTTGCATTTTTAAATAGTGTTAGTCTAATAGCCAAGGATAAAAACACACTGCTGGTGTCAGAACTGAGAGTATATTTGTCCATATTCTGACGTACAGAAGTGAATAATAACTGAAACTGCCTCTCCTAGCTTTCAAAAACTAGCTTGTCTATAACTATCTTTAAAAATTTACTTTGTTGGGATTTTCATATCTGCTTCCTTTTTACCTCCATGCTAGATTCGTATAATCCTGATTAAAATAATTTCCTGCAATTTGCAACTGATGTGCTTACTTAATTGAAAAACTGTGCAATTTTGGAAGAAAATTCAGAATTTGTCTTCCTGCTGTGTATTTTTTACTTAAGGAGTTAACAGCATAGCAAAGCTATTTCCTCCCCTGGTTCTTAACTGTTAATGTCTTCCAGGAGACATAATCAGAATTCCAAAACTAAGCTAACACCAGCCCTAGATGTCTGTTTACTTCAGAGGTTATCTATGTCAAGTGATCCTCTATCTTTTTATCTTCCCTATGTGTGTGTACATATAGATATAAAATATATATATATAAACTTCTGCAAACACAAAGGGAAGACTGGCTGAGACAGCAAGTTGTATATGAGGCCAGAGAGAGACTCTTACAGGTGTGCGTAAGGTCTTCATTGCACCTTTGCCATGGGCCCTTCTCACAGAGCGCTCTATGTCCTCTTCGAGCTGCAAGTGTATCTAACACCATCTCTCCTTTGCCCCTTGATTTGCTACCTTGGGAGAGAGAGATAAGTAGCATGAGTTTTTAAATCTTATTCTCATTTTTCTATTTTTGTTGGAGGAAGCAACAGAACATACTAAGTTGTCCCAAAGCTATTTCTTTCCAGGAAGTTCTGTATTCCATCCTGTCTTGGCAGCTTTTGGCTTTTGGGGTTGTTTTTTAAAATCCCTGTTTCTAGGAAAAAACATCCCTGTAACATCCTGTTACAGATATTTTCAGAGAGAGGAAAGTAAGAGATTTCCTTACAGAACTGTTTCTCTTCCCATCTCTTGCAGCTCTGGATAGAGACACCTTCTGTTACTTCCACCTCAGTTGCTACAGAATTAATAAGGTGACATATGCTTCCTTCATGAATCTCACAGAGCTGCGGATATTTGCAGCTATAACAGGTTTCTCTCTATTCTCTTTGTGCATCAGCTGCTGTTATCTGATGATGGTAATAAAATCCTAGCTGGCATATGATCTTAACCTCCCACCAGGCAATAAAAAGAGGATGGGTCAGACGTGGATAATTTATGTCAATTCAGATAGTATGTTAAATTGACAAATTCAACTCATCCTAAATTTGGAAATTATTAAACGTGCCTTAAAACTTGGTTTTTGGGGTTTTTTTTCCTTCCTTCCTCACCTGGTTGAAAGCAGCAGAAATCTAAGCTATGTTTAAGTTACCAAGTACAACATTTTTGATCAGAACATGTAAAAAGAATCTCTTACCATTCCTGAATAACTTGGATAATTCCTCAGAACATCCACATAATGTGTGGGTATTATCTTCTTTTTCTGGAAGAAGAAAAGGCAGAGGCCTTGATATTAAAAGATGAATAGGGATTGTGCACTCAACTTGAAATATTTTAAAGAGATTTGTTCAATGACAAGAGCCCAGTAGTTGATGAAAACTGCATGTTCCAACACAGGCATCCCAAAATCAAAGTTGCTAGTCCTTAGATACATTTGGGGATAGACCAAGCTGTGATGACTGAAACAATAACTAGCCTCAGCTATCCATTTTACCCTTCTTCAGGGTGCTGTCACTCTGGTAAAACTGGCATGAATGCTATGAGAATCTGCTCCATGTTGCTTCAGTTTAGAGTTTGGTATATTCGAATGAGGCGAAGTCAAAATGCCAGATCGTTTGCTCTAGCTGGTCAAACTCATATTCATAAATACTTTTGTTTTCCCACCTCTATGGTCAAAAGCTCTTGGTGATACTCTTTAACATTCCGTTGGAACAGGCTGCCCAGGGAGATGGTGAAATATCCACCCCTGGAGATGTTTAAAAGCTGTGTGGATGTGATGCTGAGGGACATGGTTTAGGGACCCTGGCAGTGCAGGGTGAACGGTTGGACTTGGTGATCTTAAAGGTCTCTACCAACCAGATGATTCTGTGATGCTTTGCTCCATATCAAGTATAGTCACTCCTTTGTTTATCCTTTTAGCTCTTTTCCTTTTGGGTCAGTAAGTTAAATCACGTGCCCATTTATGGCAGAATGTGCCTATTAATGGAACTATTTATTAGCGCCAGGTCAGTAATAGTAATTATAATGTGTTGTACTCTTTCACGGGCACCCCCTTGTCGAGGGGAAAGAGCTTGCTTGCCCTTGTGAGGTTGAGAGCTGTGCTGGTGGCGGCATGTGCCTCCGGTGGGGTCTCCCAAGCCAGACAGGTCTCAACTGAAGGGTCAGACAAAGTGTATCCACGGGCAGGATGGGCTCACTAGCCTTCGGGCAGCCATCCTAGGAGAAGGACAACTCTGACTCCAAACCCGGGCAGATGGAGCTCGTTTAGCCTTGTAAGGCATCCATCTAAGAGAAGGTTACTCTAACCAAACCTACGACCCGAGGACTTCGCTGTCACCGTCCAAGCTCGCTAGGCCCTGGCAGATGAACCTCAGGTGTAAAGGGTGGAGCCAGTTCCGCGCACGCTGCGCCTCACCTAAAAAATCCACCGCGCAGGGCCGAAGGGTGCACTCATCGCTTGCAGTGAGCGTGGGAAAAGCCCTTCCCAGATCTTCGTTCGAGAAGCCAAGCCATGATGATGATGTTGATGAATGTGTTGTAGAAACATGGGGCTTCTAAAAGCAAAACTTTCCTTATCAGAACTAAGATATGTCTTTGCATTCCTTGATAGAGGTTTTGCCAGCTGTCCCTGCTACCATTACCGAGCCACTGAGGCAATGCAATAGAGGAAAACCAGTTCTGTGGTGTGGGTCCTGCCAATTCTTGATGTCGTGGGGTGTTTTGGGGGTTTTTTGGGGGGGGCATTTTTTTTCCTTTTGGCATAGTGTGATTCTGGTAAGGAAGAGAATTAGAAGGGAAAACAAACCTGTTTAAACCTCTACTATCACAACTTACAGGTGGACAGAATCGCACAAATAAAATTGTGAAGTTTGGCTGTGTAGGTTTGGCTAAACCAGGGAGAATGGAAGAGAACAGTATTGAAGCTACACCGCTTCTTTCCTTTCAGGCAAGACAGGGCTGTCCTACCAGTTGTTAAACACGGGCCTAGTGTCCCTTTAGATTTCTCAGGAATATACTCTTGATTTTGCACTATAACGTAGAATGAAAGTTTACTCATAGAAAACACGATGTTTCGAAACATTTCAAGAAAGGTTGGTATCTGGGCCTCAAGTGATTTAGAAAGTTCTGGGAAAATTAATTAAAAAATATAATAATGGCCCCTGAAGAACTGAAATCTGAGATGAGTATTGGAGTTAAGAGTATCATTTTAGCTTTACACTGAGATAAAAGGTTTGAAGCAGAAGTTGGAAGTATTTCAAGTCCTCAGCTTCAGTTCAGCATGAGCTTTGCAATAAGGAGGCGAAGGCAACTTTCTGGTAGCTGCTTTTTGGTTTCTGCTTTTCTTTCTTAACCTGACAAGAAACGTTTATGAGAATGAGAAACGAAATAAAAACATTGTGTACTGGAGAATTTTGTCCCAAATTTGTCTGAATATTACAGGGATTACCGACTGAATTGATGAAATATATCTTTTATTGGTTTTTGGATAGGAATTGAGTTGGACTTATTGTACAGAAGTCGCAGTGAATCTGCATGGTGTCTTTTTTTATAAAAATGAAATGTCTTGATTAATAGACTTTATGCTCCCTGCAGTTTTTGACTTATCTTCCCGATTAAAATATACTTCCAAATTCCTATCTTCTGGTATTCAAGATAACATTTTATCAGGAAGCTTCATCAAAATTTTTAATAGAGTATTTTTTATTATGTGACTCTTAGATAATAATAGCTGTATACGTTATAATAGGAACAATAACCTTTACTTGTTAAAAGGTGCACAAAATTAAGTTTCCAAGAAAGGTAATGCAATTATGATAATTGCCTTAAAATAGTTGTAATTTTTAACTTATAAACCAATACATAGTCACAGAGAAATACTGTAAACTGAAAAAGTTTAGTATGTTGTTTAACTGTTGTGCACCAAAGATGAGACCTTTTGGCATGTGTTATGTACCTATATTTGTAAGTAAATAATAACTCCATTATCAAATAGTAGTAGAATAAGGAAATGAGAATTTTTGTTGCAAATTTTAGTATTTTTTCTCCATGTTACACATTGAAAATACTATTTTTTAAACTGACTTAAGAAGAGTACTACTAAAACATTACTAAAAGATGGAACCTTGGAATTTCAAAATTACTTTGCAATTATTGATTAATCCTACAGCACTTGTTTGCAATATATACACAAACATAATTTTAAAGAATCCAAGATAACATTAAGACGTGGCAGAAAGAGCAAGCATAAAAGGTCTCCTCCCCTCTTATCCTCTCCTTCTCTATATACCAATGTTTGTCTTTACATTTCTCGATTTTCCTAGTCCATGGGCAGGATGGGCTCACTAGCCTTCGGGCAGCCATCCTAGGAGAAGGACAACTCTGACTCCAAACCCGGGCAGATGGAGCTCGTTTAGCCCTGTAAGGCATCCATCATCTAAGAGAAGGACACTCTAACCAAACCTACGACCCGAGGACTTCGCTGTCACCGTCCAAGCTCGCTAGGCCCTGGCAGATGAACCTCAGGTGTAAAGGGTGGAGCCAGTTCCGCGCACACTGCGCCTCACCTAAAAAATCCACCGCGCAGGGCCGAAGGGTGCACTCATCGCTTGCTGTGAGTGTGGGGAAAGCCCTTCTCACATCTTCATTCGAGAAGCCAAGCCATAACGATGATGATGATGATGATTTTCCTAGTATTATTTTTTGTGGTTGCTCCTGTGTCTGCAGATTGCACTCAGAGCAAGTGCATTTTCTGTGGATGTTAGAACCCCAGGAGTAGTCAGCGTTTGATTCGCTTGAGGACTTCCCTTTTTTGCTGCTAATGGTGACATTGTTCTGCTGTAAAATTACAATAAAAATGTGGCTTTTTTGAGAAGACATAAATTTTATAGCACTTCTGTATCACAGTGACTCTAACAGTATTTGATCATTATTCAAATGTCCTACAGAAAAAAAGCTTCTAAGTGCCCTGTTTTCAAGAACTTTCCCAGCAGAACCTGCTTCATTTAACTGTCATACTCTTGGAATTTTTTGAGAAGAAGGTATTAGTGTCATTCAGTCAAAGAGCAGGAAGGTGCAGGAGTCTGAATTCTACACCTGCCACTGTCAGCATCTCCTTTGTAGTGCCAAGAAAATGATGTAAACGTCACTGCTGGAGTTTTCTGGGATGTATTTCATATTTAATACTGCATGGTAGTCTCTGAAGATTTGTAATTGTTTGCAAAGGTCTTCATGATCCTAGGTTTGTAAGTACAAGCAAGTAGAGGATCGAATTAAATTTTCATTTGTTTTTCTGGGAATTTAGATTCATCTTTAGATTTTAGGCCATGTGGCAGAGTAGTTTAAATATCTTCGAGATACGCAAGGATTTTGTGCCATACCCTTTGCTTGTATCAAGGATGCCCTCCATCAATACCAGCTGCATTACTAACTGCGTTATTTCCATACCCAGCTGATGTGTCCTCACTACAGTGATATTTTTTTTGTCTTGGGATAGATGTTTCATAATTTTTTTCATTAATTTAAGAATTGAACAATTCTGTGCTCATATGCAAATAAAGCATATGTATTTGTATTTGCAAAGAAATTCTGAAGTGTGAGGATGTGCAGTAACCATGTTTGATAGTATTTGCCAGAGACACTGAAAACAGAGACTATGCTCACAAGATTGCACTAATGTACAGAAATACCTTGTTCTCCTGTTAAGCACATAAAAAATAATCCTACAGGGGCCTCCTGATGGTAAACTGGAGAAAAAAACTTGTGGATCTGCAATTTTGTGGCTTTCATTGTTGCAGTACTTCCATGCAACTAGTGCAAACGGATCTTTACTGGATTCTGGTGTGTCGATGTAATCCACTATGAATAAGTCAGTACTTTAGATCTCACAGCTAAATATAGAAAAATGCAGCTGAGAAGTTTGAACATTTTCTACTTACCTTTAGTTGGGAAACCTTTTGAGTAATCATTGGTGTCTAAATGCTGTCTCAGTAATCACTTTTCTACTGAAGTTATGCAAAGTATGTTAATCAGTATTTCAGTCTGATCACCAGTGATACCTGAGCTGTTCTTGTGTCATAGAAAAAAATCTGTTGCATATATCACCTTTGATGGAGCAAATGGATATTGAAACAACAGTTTAGGTCAGATTGAGAACTAATCTCGAATCTATTGCTTCGTCTAGCTAAAAAAAAGAAAGAAAAGAAAGTTTTTTCATGGGTCTTTGGCACTACATCAGCTATACTTGAATTCTGGCAGTTTCGTTGTAACAATTTCAAATTTTAAGTGATGTGTTAGTGGTGTGATATGATTTAGAAAATAATGTTAGCTCATTGTAATTGCCATGAAAATGTGTGGGAAAAGTACATTGAATTCTAAGGAGTGCAACAGTGTACTATGACCATGTTGCAAAATGATAGAGCATCCTCATGTGTTGTGCATCCCTCATGTAATGCAAAGCTTAAACTATGGCAATAGAGTGGACTATTTCATTATCTCTTCGTAGCTAAATAACATGTTTCAGAAACTTTCATTTCTTTCCTGGTTACTTTAAATGGGGATGAATCTCATTGTATTGTGTAACAAAAGAACTTAATTCAAAGTTCAACATCTTTCCCTGCTCATATCACTAGCTGACAACAAGTAACTTTTCATTGTTTCAGTCATTCAAATGTTTTTGCACTAAAGGCCATTGGTGGCTTTTTTATTTTCCAGAAGAGAATGTGCTACTTTAGGTTATATAATCAAAGCGAAGAGAATGTCTTAGACCATTATAATGATTTCAGATTTTTATCAGCACTGTATTGAATTACTCTATGTACTGAGCAGATTTAGAAAGAAAATTTTGTTTTCATTATTGATTTGGGGATTTGGACTCAATCACTTCTACCGTGTATTTTTAGAGTGTGCAAAGACTGAACCGAATACACTGAAAAAATGTAAGAAAATTCTATAATGAATAACTGTAATGCACTTTACACTGATTGCAAATTGACTAATGCCTACATGAAACTGATACAGTCATAATAGGGACCTTTGCACACAGACCATATACACAGACTTTGCCTGTACTCAAAACATGTCGGGAATTCCAATTTGAAGCATTACTGAACTGGAAAAAGAGGTTTCTGAGAGCAGCTGTGAGGAAGGATACTGTCAATATCACAGCAGAAGCCTGTATTAACTCTGCAGTGAAAGCATAGCCTCCATGTCACCTGACTGCATTTTCTGCCTGTGATATACTTCGTGCTGATTAGCTGCACTTGCTGCTGCAGGGCTGCTGCATTTTATTTGCGGTACACAATCATGTATAATAAATAAGGCAGCTTAAATACTTAACCAGGAATGATACTACATTTATACAGGTATCCATGTATTATCATGGATTAATTATGGTTCCACAGTAAATGTTAAATCCTTTATTTTTTTTCTTTGAAGCAGAAAATTTAACTTTGTCTCTTGTATGAAGGAAAACAGAAATCTGAGGTGTTCCTAGCATTCTCTCAGGAAAGCTAGATTTGTCTGAGTTTCTTGAAACATCTCTAATACTGTAAAATAATATTTTAAATATGTGCATACTAGGTCTCATTTTTTGGACTCTGTACAAACAGTACAAAGAATAAGGTACCAGTACAGCCTTTTCCAGTTTCTTTGTAGTTGTATGATCTGATGACTAAAAAAGACTAAAACCAGCTAACTAAAGACTGATATCCAGTAACTGTTATTGACCTTGATTGTTAATAGAGATTGTTTGCACTCTAGTGGTTTAATTATTTTCATTATATATAAAGAATTTATTTGTTAAAAGAGAATTACACTATCTCCTGTTGTCTTCAGTAAAGCTAACGCATTAAAATAGGTACACATTTTGCCATGAAGAGC
>NW_010412215.1:35657-76152 GCF_000710305.1 Buceros rhinoceros silvestris
CTCCCTTATATCCCTTCTCTTAACCATCTCTCTATATGTTGATGAGAATTTTGGCACCTAGTGAACTAGAACTGGAAAAAAGAGCTTTATATCTGAACTCTTCATGATGAACTTATGTTTATTGAACATTACTTAGGAATTGAGATTGAGGTAATATAGGCTTTCAGAGAATAGGATTGAACTTCTGATAAACGTAATTTGTAGAATGGAAATTTAATGTTTTCCACACAAATCCAACAAGTGCCTGTTAGGGCTGACCATGATTGGCATGTTATCGCCCGATTACAAAGTTTTGAACATCTTGGGGTTCAACATGTAACATGCTGTCCTAAACAACTGAGACACTGACCCTGGGATCACTGTGCCTAATTCTGGACGTGCATTTTTAGCAAATTTAGATTTCAGAAAAGTAATAACAGGAGGTAAAAAAAAAAATCCATGGAAATATGTCCAGCTTAGTTTAGTTAGAGTTGAAAGGAGGCAGATTAGCATCATTTATGTATTAATTACTTAAACAGCAAGAAGGAAAGAAGTTGACATAGGAGATTTAAAACAATATCTGGAAATGTAATGTAATCAATAGAAACTTTTGACTGAATGTCCAAGCAAATTTCTTCATCTACCATGTTATAGAATAAATCACATAGGAATTGGTATAAGCCTTAAAAAAACCCCTCCAAAAACAAACCCAACAACAAATTCTGAAATTAGATTGAGAAAAGTCTAGAAAACGTACTGTGGTGAAAGATCCTTCATTGTCATGGAAACAAACTAGATGATCTAATAAATGTTTTCCACCTCTAGCTATGTTCTATTTCTGCCGTTTATTTTCAGGTAAAGTTAGAAAAGAGAGGCATTTTTTACTATGTTTTACTATTTACTGTCTGGCAATACAATAGAGTATACTAAGAGCTGAGATTTCAGTACTGTCTCTAGAAGTTCATCTTCCATAATACGAATTATTGTTTACAGTACATGAACACCTAGTTAAAACACACGGACTAAATATCATTATTGACAGAGCAAATACTACTGCTACTCTCTCTGTTTTATACATCACACGAGCATCACTTCTTTTATACTTTGCTAATTCTACTGTCTTTTAGTCCAGTGCAAGGCAAGTCTAAGAATTGAAACTAAAATGAGTTATATTTATCCTTTTTCTAAATTATCCCTTTGACAAAAAAGATCTTGTTTGCAGAAGAATGTTTGGACTGTGTTTGTATGTTACCTTTTATACCAGTTTTTGTAAAGTAAATAATTTGCTTGGAAGATCTCTAAAGAATATAATCTCAGGTAAAATATGTTCTTCTTCCTATAAGGTTAAATATTAATTTGACCTAGCACCAATCTAACAGCCCTTTTTCCAAAGAAGGAACTGTCACCTGATCACGTGAGAAGTTTGTAGTTAAAACATCATCAGAAGTTGTGTTTGCTTAAATTCCAATCCTATATTTATTCTCTTTTTACAAGACTTAATTCAGAAGTCTTGTATCTTGTATTATCTATATAAAGAAACAGCAAAAACCCAGCGACAGAATGTATAGATTCTGAAGGCACTTGCAATGCTTGCTGCAATTACCTGTCGTTTTTAAGTTTTCAGCAGAAAGGTTTTACCTTTTGCATTGCTAATACAGTTTTCAGTTATATAAACTTTTTGAGTCAGACAGTATGTTTACAAACACTTGAAATGGAGCTTGTATTAAGAGTTCAAAATCTAAAAGAAAAATTTTGAATGCTAACACTGAGTTTGAGGAAGGTATCAGGCACCAAGAACATTGTACGCTGCAGGTGGAAAAGAGACCTTTGTCCAGCTCTGCCTCGCCTAACTTCAGACACTGATCAAGGCAAGCACTATGGGCTTCCTCTGAAAGCAGTGGAGAGACAGGAGTATTTTAGGGCAGAAACCAGCTGACTTGTGTTAGGCAGCCACATTAATTTCAGTGTATTGCTGCACCAGAAAAGGTGAGGTAGTAGTAGCTTCACCTTTTTGGGGAGCCAGCTTTTACAGAAGGATGAAATTGCAAAGGCTGTAATTACCACTATTCCCCGAAAATTTCCTTGCTGCCTAGATCCCACCTTCATGCCCGGGGCTCTCATTGCATACCTAACACGTAACATGCTGAAGATAACTAACCAGTTAATGGTAATTTTAATAAAACTCAGAGTATTCTGAGGAGTGTGAGAGAAATACTAATTACCTCTTATGGATATGATCATTAGATGCACCCAGATTTTTAATCAATTGTCTAAATGAGGTCAGTGAATCGTTCTTACACGGATTTGAGTGGAATATTCTAATACGTGGAAATATTTAGTGACATACAACTGCTATAGAAACCAGAAGTTGCTTAAAGAGTAAATATTTTTTACAGCATTACTAATTTTTTTTTCCTTAGGCAAAACGGTTTTTTCTACTTGTATTGTAAGAAGATTCATACATAGAAAAGAAATAATTTCTCAAATAATGTGATAGAGAAACGCTATCCTTTTCTCTCCCTCAGTAGTCGAGATTTAGTCTCTATATAAACAAAGGACTTATTCTTTCATCTAATTACTATGGCTGTTGATAGGAGGAACAGAGAATAACATAAAAAAATATTATTTAGCAATTAAATAAGTAATATATGATTAATGAAATTCAAACTACTACAGCCTGAGTCTGTGAAAACTAAAACTTTGATAGAGGCTACTCAGATAAATCTGTTGAATTAAAAAAATATATTTGTACCCTTTTTAAAGTGGGGGTCCAAGCCTTCAGAAATATTTGTTTATCCTTGTATGTTTTGATAGTAGTGGAACTTTTCAGATGGTAATTTGGTCAGACAATTCACTGCAAGCACAGTTTGATGTGGTTTGTCGTAAAAGAGGCCTGTATGTATCATTTGCCATAGAAGCAGCTTATTTCCAACTATACCAATTATCCATATACTGCTCTGAGAGTTATTTTATCAAATGCCTTCACTGTGTAACACCATTCAAGTTCCTGCTCTTTACAAAGATTTCTAAAGTGAAAAGATCAAATATAATCTTACACAAAAAATTCTCGGAAAATGATGCAGTCATAAAAAAAAAAAATTGTCATACTCCCAGAGAAGGTACGTTTTAAATTAAAGATGTATTCAAATTTCACTTAAGTCGGTTCTACATTCATGTTAGTCTAATAACTACAGTGCTGCCTACCTTTTCTTCCTTAATGGCTGTCAACAGCAGCTGTTGCAGCCAAATCACTGAAATGAAAAAGAATCAGCACAAAATGTAGCCACATTTTCCAGAATATTAATTTAGAGGACGAGAAGAAAAATAAGACTACTAATTCATTAGAAGTAATAAGAAAGGCTTGTCAGATATTTATTTTTCTAATAAGATGGTTACTTTGATTCTGATCGTGTTTAAAGAGAATTTTAATATAAATAAATTTATATAGTTAAAATAGTTTAGTATAAAGACATTTATATTAAAATTTTCATTATAATGTTTAAAAACAAAATTAATCATTAGCTGTTTACTTCTGTTTTAACCTTGACTCTTATGCTAGAGTTTCCAGAACTTCCTCATTTTATAATTTTTTTTTTTTGTGAAATTGAAGCCACATACAATTCAATTGAATAGCTCTGCGATACTGTGCAGAGACAATAACAATTAATTCATTCCAGTAGAAAAACATACTTCACCAAATGCTTCAGGACACATACCCAACTGCACGCTCAGTCTGACTGGCTCTAGGTAAGGTCTTTATTCAGTCATCCAGAGATGCAATGTTAGACTATAAATTACCATAAAAATCCATCAAGGATATTTTTCAGTGTGTATATGTATGTATAAATATACATACACACACACACATTTTAAAATACATTTAATAATTAACACAAATTTGTGACTGTCTTAAACAAAACCAGTAATTCTTCTTTATTTGGCTTACATTTTGAAGAATATCTGTGTGCATCTTGTAAATTAAACAATTCATAAAAATCTGTGGCTAAGAACTTAGGTAGCTGATAAATCATGAACACCCACATTTTTCTGACTATATTTACCTACTACTTGCAGTTCTGAGAAGATCCTACCAGTTTTGTGGCGCCTTACACACATGCATGGGATTTCCAAGTGAGGCGCTCTGATAGTGGGCACGCTCAGAGACACGCAGGACAAGCAGAGAGCCCTGCAGCTGGAACAAGACTCTCTGACCTTGGATGTGCTCACTCAGAAACACAGCTTGCTTATGAGAATACACAGCTGCGACCTGGGATCTTTTGTCTTCTTAGCGGAAGCACAAGGACCTCCTAGAAGGTGACTAGGGTGAAAGATGCATTGGAAAAAAGGGAAGTATTGTGAGGGTCAACGGCTCAAAACTGAATCACAGAGACACCAAGCACAGCACTCCAGATAGTGGCTACTACTCCCTAGAGGCACCCAAGAGGTGGGAGATGCTCCAATCAGAGATGCAATTGAGTCAGTGGAAGCAAGAGATGAGTGAGTTAGAGCGGATTCCCAAAATGCCAAAATCCTGATAGGATTTTCTTTGCTGGTGACGTGCATGTCCTGCTTCACCAGGGCCTGGAACTTGGTGGAGTCTTGGAGGAGGGCCATCTATTTGTTGACTTAGGTATCCCATATAATGTTTACAGTCAAATTCTCAGATTCCATAATCTTCTCTTTTACTATACAAGAACTGTTAATGATTATCTTAGTATTTTGTTTCCCACTTCATGAACTAAATACTTACAAGGCAATTGTCATTGTCTGCACACCTAAGTTCTCATAAGGAAGCAAGATTATCTTGCCGTCTCCTCTTTGACTCTGCATCACTAGCATAGCCAGCTCCTATTTTCTGATTTTAAGATATTTTGGATTAGAAGGTGGGACAGTTATACCTGTTTTTCCTCTTATGTGTGTTATGGATAGTTATTTATGCACATACATAATAAAATCTGGCAGCAGCATTTCCTGAAATATATTCATTAGCTCTTAGAGCAAGAAACAAACATTTCAGGTTCAGTTCATTTCTTATAAATGTAAAGCTTACAAAATATCAAGCAACAAAATAAGTATTAAAAGCAGTATGCTGTGGAAAGATACTATAAAATTGGAGAAAATAAAGGAATCTTTATAGATTAATTGAAAGCATATATAGTTACTAAATTATTTTATTTAGTTTTATTTTGATATGTTGTTTTATATCCTCCCTGTCTTTTACATGAATCGCTGAGATTTCGATAACTGTAGTTAAACATCTTAGCTGGGGTTTTTTTTTGTGGAAAGGTACAATAGCATGAAACATGCTAGGTCTCAACTGATGGAGAGATTGAAGGAAGAAATGGAGATCAAAATTATTATATAGTACGGAGATAAGAATCGCCCAGCTTTTTGAGCAAATGAGCTGAGTCAAGACTTAAGAATTATCATGTATCTTAAAAATGTCAACAGATCACAGCCGTAAGTTGAGGGTAATTTGTTCTATGCACTCTTGCGCCCTCTCTGCTCTTCAAAGGATCTCAAAGGAATCCTAAACTACCAGCAGTCTCCTTCTAGGGATTCTCACAGTTAGTGATGTTACCAGGGAAGTTTAAAGTTTCCTGTTAATCTACAAGAGTATATTGTGTAGTATATACATATAGTATACATATATGCATATAGTATATACAATATACAAGAGTATATTGTAATACTTTCTGTTCTACCAGCAGCATTTTTTCTATTTTTCAGCTCTAGGCATTAGTGTAGTGTGGTAAGTTAAGACTCTGGCAAGAGATACCGTGAAATACAGAGTTACCTTTCACCTGTTTTCCTCTGTTTAGTGGGTTAGCAGCCAAGGCTGGAGGGGATGGTGGGATGGAGAAAGAAATATTGGTCAGAGTGTTTTGACATCCCACAGCATGAAATAGGTCTTGAAAACCTGAAAAGCAGCATTTCTTGTCAGAAGCAGATTGACAAAGGCAGGACTGATTCAGATACTTACATTTAAAGGAAATTGTGTATCTAAAATGCATTTTCAGACTGTAATCAAACATGTTTTGGGGTTTTGATGCAGTAATCTGAGATTTGTTTCTGTACACCAGAGGTAGTGCAGGAGTGCATGCTGTTATTACCAGTTACGTAGTAGCCATTTATAGATTACAGGTGAGCATTGACAACACCAAAGGTATGTTACACGAACTTCTTTTATTTAAAAAATTGATGTCCTCTATTTTCACTGTTAGGAGCTCTCCTGGGTTCAGCTAGGATGGGGTTAAATTTCAGAGCGAGGATAGCTAGGCTGAACCAGCCAATGGGATATTCAATACCATAATGATGTCATGGCCAGCAAATATAGGAAGCAGCTAGCTGGGAAATGGGTGGTGGTTTTGAACAGTAGCTTGGTGGCACAGCTCTTCTTGGCTCTGCTCGACTGGGTTTGGCCCCAGGGCTCGATGTGGGAGTGGTGAGCAGGACATTGTATATCACCTGCTTTATTATGGTGTTGTTTCAGGTAAACTCTCCTTATCTTAACCCACTCAGCTTTACCATTCATTCTCCTACAGAGTGGTGCTTAGTTGCCAGCTGGGTTCAAACCATGACAGGAGCATAATTTCTAAATTAGAAAGAAGCTATGTCTTGACATTTTGTCTAAAACTCTTTGTGAAGATTTAATTGTAAACATAAGTGAAAAATTTCCATGCAACTATTTTAAAGGATTTATGGCCCAGTGTAAAAAATTTATTTGCTATTACTTTGTCATCCACAAATAGGTTATTAACTATCAATTTCTTAGTACGTAAGTATGTTATCATTGTATAAGCTTGCAAAGCACTACTATATTTATTGTAGTGTTGTGCAGTACTGTAGCTTGAGGTGATCAAACCCTGGCAGAAATAACTGCTTACAAGTTGTGGAGAGGAATAAGATAGATCTTCCAACACAGTGTACTGTGGGAAGTGGTTAAACGGTGTCCAGCTGGCCTCAGAACTGCACAGTCAGTATAGCCAACTGGTGGATGGGAGAGGATGGATTAATCAAATGGAGTGAAAGAGGCAGGGAAGAATCAGGAGGGTTTTCCCTGTGGCTTTGGCTTAAGAAGGACCCTTTCTATGGATATCATAAGTGAAGTGCAAGAAATCTGCCAATTTCTCAGCAGCATGTGACTTATTGTCATTATTATGGTTATTGTTCTGTGTTATTGTGATTAAAACTTATATGTCAGGAAAAAAAGCACAGAGAAGGCTCAAGCAGGGCTGCAGGTGAGGTATAATTTGGAGCAAGAACACAAGTATCTGAAAAATTTAATAGACTGCTAATATTTCATGAACTGCTGGTATTACAATTACAAAGTTGACTCATGGTAGAGATAAAATTGCAAGACAATGGGTAGAAAAGCAATAAAGTAACAGTAAGAGTTTCAAATGGGTGAGTTCCTAGTGGCTTGAGAAGTCAATACCTTTTTTTTGTTGTTGACTGTAGGATTGTGTTTTATGACTTAATCTTTCATTCAGACAAAATACTGTCTTTCAGAGAGGTGTGAACATGAGTCAAGTATGACCAAATTTGCTCGCGTGGAAGATAAGCACGAAAAGCTTGAGTAAGATCATGAACTGTATGCAGTTTTAGGTTCATGTCTTCCAAGGGGTTTTCACTGCTGGGAAGAGGTTAAAAAAAGCTCTACAAGGGGCCTTCAAAGTCTGGAAATACTGCCTTAAAGTTTAAGATTCTAAAGATGCAGCATATTTAAAGAAAGTGAAATGTTTACCTGATAATGGTTGATAGGTGCCTGCTCCCCGAAAATTTTCTTAGGTGCAACAAAATCCATTAGCTGAAGAGAAAACATCTCAGATGATAACAGGGTAGAAATTTTGTTCTAGAATTGGGGGACTTTATATCAAAAGACTCTAAATGACAACTGAATATTTTTTGGAAACCTTTTTTTCAATTCAAATGTAATTTGTGGTCTTGATGTAAGAAATATTCTGGTCTTTGTAATCTGGGAGACCATATTAATTGATAAGAATAATTCCTTTAGAATTTAATTTATGAACTAACTCAAAGACAAGTAGAGGATAAAAATCCATAAAGAAATCTGTATCCTCAGAGATTTGGGACGAAGGGAGGTAAGGAAGGTTGTTGTAAAAGTGAGGAAAGGAGTGTTCCTGTGGAGATAAAACTGTGGAAGAGAGTAGAAATGCACACAGAAGTAATGTAGTTTGTTTATGGATACACAGCAGGTCAAAGCTGTGCATACATCCAGCATCAGGGTCGTTTGATGGATCTTTTTTTCACCAGATATTACCACGTGAAATGGTCTTCATGTTTTTTTCATGAATATTATGTTCAACATAATATTCTTGCAACTGTATTGTTTTATCTATATAGAACTGTTATATCAACAATAACAGGAAAAAGCAGCAGTATTAATTTGACACAAGCAAGTGAACATTATTTAACTATTTCTGAATTAATTTTGACCATTCATTTTGCTAATAAAGTATTACAAACAATGATATTGTTTCATTTTTTTCCTCAGACATTTTATGATGTTATTCTTTCCCAGTGAACCAGATTACCGAGTTTCATAAAATTTGCTTTTCTTCAAACATCCATTAGTAATGCATTTTGCGGGTGCAGTCAATCAAGAAGAGATATTTTGATTCAAGCACATTTTCCAGAGCAGGCATTTCAAGTAATATTGATTTTAGCATTAATTTTGCTTTAAAACAAGCCTTAGAGGGTTAGCTATCTTATCTGAGAGTATAACTTTAAATCTAGTTTATCACTTAAATATGTAGCACTGTATGTTTCATATTGTATGTATTGCGTGCCTTATGTTCAGTTTTAGCAGTCCAAATGAGTGGAGGATGGGTATGATTCCTGTGCATTTTAAGAAGCTTGCCCAGATGGTGGGTATTGCCGATTCACTACTCCAGCCACAGGTGGCTGTTTTCTATGGCCCTCATCGAACTATATGTCCATATGTATATGTACTTCCTGGACTTAAATCATTAGATCCAGACGTGATCTTCAGAGGCAGTTGCGATACAACTTTATAGCAATAACAGAGGTAACACAACTTCTGTAATGAATTCAATTTCCTTAGTTCCTTATTTATACATTCAAGGATTATATTAGCCCCTTTGCTCAGACCTGTTCTTGAGAAGTGGCTGCTTTTCAGTGTGGTCTTTCATCCTAATGATATGTCTTACCTATTTTTTCCTAGTTGCTAAGATTTACATTTAGCTGCAACATGATTTTTGAAGTTAACCCTTTCTTTTAGTCATTCAGTCAGTGTCATCCTGGCAAGTTCATGCTTCCTTGGTAGACACATAAACATCGCTCTGTGAGTAACTATTGGCACAATACCCCCAGTGCTTCAGAATCTTGATGTTAACACATCACCTTGCTCTTCGTGTAGCCCTTTTGAGCTACTGGACATAAACTTTTAAACTCTGTATCCTTTAAAAATGTAACCCAATCATTACTAACATGAGAGAATTCCTTAGCTACCAATGGAATGGCAAATATTTATGATCATCACCACCTAATATCAATATGTCATCTATCTTCCTTCTAAACCACGGGAGAGCAATACTTACTCCATATTTCTGTCCATCAGCTGAAAATTTTCCATTTCATAACAGACAAATAGAATGGTGAGAATTCCTGTGCCTTTAATATACTTGCAGAAATACTTCATATATTATTTGATCTCATCTCATCTGACAAGGGATTTTTCCTTATATATTTTGATCCCATGATTAGATTTCTGTTAACTACTAATGTTAATTATTCTCATATTCCTCCCCTTTTCCACTTGCTATGTTTTTGCCACTGCTTTCACTTATTGCTGAAGTAAGGGATAGCCTCTAAAATATTAGGAAGAGTAATTGAACAGAATTTCCACTCTGTATTTTTTCCCCCTCATTTCATTTGGATTCCGATTTGGAATTGTTTTCATCTTTGTGGCACAGGTTACTTTAAAACCCAGTATATGTGTATTACAGGCTTGGACCTGCCTGCAAATCATGTAACAAATACAAAGTAGTTGTGATCATTTGTACCTAGGATGTTACCAAGTTTTAGTTCCAGTTCCTCACCCTCTCAGGCTGATGTCTGTAAAGGTTGTTTTGAGTTGATGAAACATTTTTATTCCACTCTTGACAGCTATATTTCTAAAAAATTCTAGGGACATTTTGGCATTGAGAGCCTGAGCCTTCCAGTACGTATGGCATGTATATGCTTATACTAATGTCTCCCCATTACGAAAAAGCTTTTGTTTTGTTACCCTATAGATGAGCCTTAGTTAATTTATCATTTACTTAGTGTGACTAGCTGCTTTGTAGCTAGACTGAAGCTCGACAATCATGATCTTGAAGTTGTACAGGTGATTGATCCTCTGTCTCATGACACAATGTGCCTACTACATGATGCTTGTGGATGCATGGGAATTTATAGCATGTTTGTAGTCTGTCTTTTAGTTTTATATGTTAAAACATTGATTTAAAAACATTTGAAATGATTTCACTGAAAGTTCTTCAGTGAACAGAAGGTAGATAAATGAGGTAAAGGGAACTCATTTAGTAAAGTGAATTATTGGACCTCCATTTAGTGACATAAACTGTATGAAGAAAAGTCTATTTAGAGATGGTGCATTTATGTTCTAAGTCCACACCTAGACAGAAGTTCATTTCCAAAATGTGATCAATAATGTCTTCAAGAACAGTCATTAGTTCTTAGTGTTCTGAAGTCATCTATAACTTGCAAAGTTTTGTATGGCAGTGTCATTAATTCTGATATACGTCATTACCAATAGCAGAATCCCATCAGGCAATAATTATATCTTGTATCTTGATTTTAGAAAGCAGTATGGCATTCAATAGTATATCTGTTTCTTGCAGATTTTTCAAAAGTTTTCCTTATATTCTATCAACAGAGATTGTCGAAGACCATATCTATCTCTTAGATATTTACAGTTCTCTCTGTAGACTTTTTGTTTGTCTTGCCGCTTGGGGTGGGTAGCCATTAAAGCAAGTATGTCCTGTAGTTTACTCCATTTGAGCAAGCAAGATATGGTTACATCCCTGGACATTTTTCTTCATTGACATCTTGGATAACCTTGTCTGGCTGTTTAGAGACTTACAAAAGACCTTGCCTATACTTTTCTACTAGTGAGAAAACCAGCCCCCCCTTTGAAATTAAATGTGGTGGATTAAAATGCAACTGCAACCAGCATTTGAATCTCCAAACCTTTCTTCCTTTACATAATTATTACTTAAAGCTGCCTTCTTATAGCCATAATAATATCTGGCAGATATCCTGCAAGCTTGAAGTTCTTGGTGGTTTACTACTCACTACAGGATATATAGATGAAGTGTCCCTTGGGTCACTTTTTTACTTCCTTTCCTAGTGTTTGCACACTTTCAAGTCAAACAGCCTATTTTTCTTTCTCTCCTTTTACTTCAGGCTTCTGCCTGCTCATGAAAAAAAACAACAGAGCAACAACCCACCAACCTTTGCATGCCCTTAATGTGAAAAAGAATCCTTTTTGCGGGGGAGAGAACAAAGACTTTTAAAAACTAAAATGTAATGTTCGTACCCTATGGGGAAAAGTGCAAAGGTAATTCCATTTAAAGGTTTTCCAAATGAATGAGATCATATAATAAAAGTTACTAGAACATATAAATTCTTTGTGTATAAAAAGCTCAACCAGGCAGGACTATTGTCACTTCTATTTGAGGCACATTCAGTGTTACAGCCTACAGTACGGTTCTTTTTAGCAGAATTCACCCATTTACTATTTATGCTTAGTCTGACTTAATGCCTTATTTCTGATTTGGGAAAAGCTACGTTACAGTTTTTGTTTGGATGAGAAGCCTTTGTCTCTTCTTCTCTGGATCGTACTGCTGATTAAGGTCTTACTTTCAGAAATATATAGAGGTTCTCAGAGGAGATTGCATATCCTCAAACAGAGCACAGGGTGAAAGGTACAAGAATTGAGTTCAATTCCTTACATTGCAGTGAAAGATCCAAGTAGATACTTTTGAGAGGTCTACAAAATACTGCCTATTACAAAGCATTGTGGGGCGTTTTGTTTGTTTCGTTTGGGCTGTTTTCTTTCTACATTTAAAAAAATGAGACATGTAGTGGGAGATTTCAGGAAAAGGGAAGAAATGACCAAGAGCTTTACCAGTATCTTGTATTATTGTAAAAGAAGTAACACTCGTAGATAAGAATGACAAATGACCTTAAAAAGTAGTCTATACTTTATTCTCCAGAGAAAGAGGGAAAGTCTCTGCCAGTTTGACACAGTTAAAATTCATTCTTGACCTCAATCGCACCAATTAGTCTATCCATGAAAGGGTAAGGAAGATGCAACAGTAAGGCAGCTGAGATTTTTTTAGCACCATCTGCAACGTACTTGTCCTCCTCTCAAAAAATCTAGATAGAGCGAAATTCTCACCCATCAGTGAAAACTAGAGTCTAGCAAACCTAAAATTAAATCATTCTTCTGGAAAAACAAGAATGTACATATGAAAACTGAAACTCACAAAGCACAAGACCTGTTATGTAAGATGGTGGAAAAACCAGAATCCAAGCCTTGTTTTTCAACGTTTCTTTATATGTGGTAGTTAAACAGACTTCTAAGTGCTCATATATCAGGCTTATATTTCTATATCCTGGTTGGAAGACACCTTGTTTAAAAATAATGTTTCTGTTGTAAAGCAATCCAGTTTTCTTCTGCTACTCTTTGGAATGCTGTCCCAGAAAAGTACTTCATAGATAATTAGATAACTTTTCAGTTTTAAGTCTTATTTTGTTCATGACTGATTTCTATCCATTTCATCTTGTTACAACATTAATCTGTAGATTAAGTCATTCTTTCCTCTCCATGTTTGTTCCTAATTACATACATTGGGTCATAATATTCCCTCTTGACTTTCATTTTGCATAGCTGTATAAGACAAATCATTTTAGTATTACTTTTTAGTGAAATTCTTCATTTTCCTAGTCATTGTAGTAGGTCTTCTATGCGATTTACTTTTTTTTTTTTTTTTTTTTTTTTTTTTTTTTGTGAAGATAAGTGACAAAAAGTATACCAGGTAGTCTAGACAGAGTCTTACAGTGCCTCCTACAATGACACCAATACTTCCTTCTGTTGTCAAAAATAAGTCTTTGATTAGTCCTAGAAACACAATTGCCGTTTTCACTACATCACACCTTCGTATTAGACTACAGTCATGCTGTGATTGGCCACCGTGCGTATCCTGAATCGGAGTCAGAAACACCTCCCTTTCCTCCTCTTAACAGCTTTAGTTAAGGATCACATAGTTTCCAGCAGAAGTTTTTGCATTCAAGCGAGATTGCATTTTTTAATATTAATTTTTCCTGTATCTGTTATCATGTTTGATTCTGTATTTCTCAAATTCAGTTCTGAAATTCTCAAATTCAGCAGATGAGCATAAATGGTTCTGGGCTGCACACTTCGGTGCATTTCACATTTAATTTCTTCTATACAATATATAACTTCATAAAACAAAACTGGTGCAGCCAACTTTGAGGAGTAACACAAGCTAAAACTGTACTTCAAATATTCAATTCAGGTTGTCTATAAAATCACAGTTTGTATTCTTGGGTTTTTTTTTTCTCTTTCCAAGAATTGATGTTGTAGATTTCTATTTCAGAATCTTTAGGATTCAGGTTTTCTACTCTTTATCTGTAGCTGTAAACTTAAAAAATTGATGTATTTGCTTTTTAAATGAGAAAGCTGAGATTCTTTTTTTCTGCTTCATGTGTCGATTATCTAAGTAATATTGAGCTTTCATGAATTTTCGTGAGAAACGACGATTCTATCAGTTAATGGAGTGTAAAACGTGATCAACTACACAGAATCAACATCTGCTACTGTAATGGCAAACAGACTTACTAGATATCCCATTGGAAAGCAAACATTTAGAGAAAATAGAAAAAGTATTTTGGCTATATTGTCGCCACTTATAACTGCACCTCATCTAAAGGTATAGACTGTGATGTATAATGGTAATGAAAAGTCTGGTTCCTTGTGCCTGTTGAAGCACTACCTTTGTATTTTCTTTTCCCACCCTATTGACACACAAGTGAGAGATTTGAGTGTCGAGGTGTCCTGTCTCTGACAATGATGAGAAACAGATTTAGGGAGGCATATGAACAGCAGTAAAAGAATAGAACATCTTAGCTGCCAAAAAGTAGAGATTCAGGGACTTCCTGAGGCATTGTTACAGCTGGATTGTCTCTGGTAGCCTTGCCCTCCCTTTTTAAATAATTTTCTTAATCCAGTTAGTGTTTCGGCATCCACAGGCTACTTACTATTGCAACACGTGAATTATGTCCTTTGTGGAAAAGAGTGTTTCATTTTTTGTTTTAAAATCTGTAAACTGACAGTTTCATCAGGTACACCCAGTGAGATACAGAGTGAGTAATTACTTCTTGTTTATCTTTTCCTTACCATACATGATTTTAAAACTGACATCTTTTTTCATCAGCCTTCCCTGAGTTTTCTTCAACATTTCAAAGCATTATTTCCATGCTTTTAACCATTATTGACCACTAAACTATGTCAAAAAACTGTCCACAATGCCTCCGTTTTTTTTTTTTTTTCAGTAGATAAGAGCTAATTTGTTGTCTTCCACAAGTTAAATCTGGTTAGCTTTATTTTTGTGCGCCTCCGTTTTTTTTTTTTTTTTCAGTAGATAAGAGCTAATTTGTTGTCTTCCACAAGTTAAATCTGGTTAGCTTTATTTTTGTGCTTTTATGGGTTTTTTTACACTTAATATTATCTGCTGCTTATTATCCTATCATTACTCTAAGATCTCTATTTTCATTCTTAGCAGTCAGTTTTCATTGCATTCTAAATAAATGTGAATGTGAAAACTGTCATGTCAGTTTTTTAGTCAATTTATAAGTCATCTATAAATATACTGAATATATCAGTGTGCCCACGAAGGAGAAATGGGAAACTTGGAGCTCACATATGTAGCTTTACAATTCTACAGCCGTTATTACCCATTCGAACTTTCCAAGATCACATGGTGGGTTAGTTCATCATAAGTTACCTAATACACATTTTGCTCAGAGAAGAGCAATCTTTCGTTCATTCTGCTTTCTTTCTTGCTTGCTTTTCTGTTACCTTTAAAGACCATTTTTCTTGAGTATTGAGTCTGTCTGGTAACCTTCTACCCACCCTGCAACCACTGGCTCTAAGGATTGCATAAACCCCAGGTTTTTTTAATGTGCAATGTGATGGAAGGAGAGAGAAAAGTAGAAAAGCACACTTTTCCTTTTCTAAGTGCTTCGTGCTTCCTTCTTCCTTCAAATGTGGTTCCTAGACACTCAGTCCCTGGTAGTGTGTGTTTGAGGTCCATTATGCTTAATATTGTCCATACTCAACCGCTTTTGTCTACTTTAATAGCTTAATTCAACTTCTACTGAGATCAATAGAAAGTCCCCCATTGACCTCACTAGGAGATGGACCTGACCCTGTCCTTAATTCTCTCAAAGTCTATTAATTTTTTCCAACTTCCTTCACTAGTTCAGTGATTTCAAATACCCAAAATACCCAAAAAGAACTTGCCTAGTTTCTCTATCTTAGATTTGCTCAGCTCTAAAAAATAATATCAAATAACATAAAAATGTGTAGGGTGATGAGATAGGATACGTAGTATGAATCTTCAAAACTATGGCATGTAAACCTGCCAAATTCCATCTCCTACATCCAGCTTCAATTCCGAGGGAAATAACAAAAAATTTAAAGGAAGAGACCTGTAAATCTGTACAGGGCCCTAAACCCAATTGTTTTTAGAAAGTAGGAAGAAAGAATATTGCTTAACAAATAAATTTTGTTTGACAATGTTGTGTAAGAGGATGAAGAGGATGTGCATAGTTTATTGTGCTCTTCAGAAGAGTTCAGTGCAATCTCTTAAGTTGTCTTACCTCAGATCAAATCATCTGAATATTGAAAAGCGATGGAATGACATCATACAGTGGGTTAGGATAAATGCAAATGTTCTGGGTGGAAGATGAGTAACACATGGATTTGTGTAATCTGGTCACATGCTAGAATTTTATTGCAGTATCTAGAGATTAATGTTCTGTTAATTAAATACTTTGATGATGCTAAATGAGAGCTGTTGCTAACAGTGGAGTTGAAAAAAAAGGGTAAAATAGGATGAGCCCCAGAAAAATACCATCTATAATGAAATGAATATGATAATATATGGCTTTAAAAATGCAAGTGACTATCTCTGTGCAGGAAGATAATGAAGTGTGTGCCTAACTTTGAATATGAGTCATCAATTAGCCTGCTTAGAATGCAGTTTAGATGACACATTTTCTTTGACAGCTGAAGAAATTTTTTTGTCCATTTTCATCTGTCGCATATGCTGGCTCACACATTCCCACCTCTAAAGACACAATTTACCATCCCTTTGGGCAGATGTACTGCAAGTACTCATTCATAGCTCCTTCAAGTCAAGCAGTACTGAGCAGCATGTTGGATGAATTCTTACGGCATTTTGTTGAGTCAAACCAAAAGCATAGGTACTGGGAACCCCATACCTTCTGTGCTCCCATTAGCAGTTCTACCGGGCCATGCCTTTGTGTTCTTTTGATATTGGTATTTGGTTATGGTAGAGAGAATATCTGTTAATAAAGGTCAGAGATAACGTGTAAGTCCAATTCTACATTACTGGGGACTTCTATTTATTGTAGTGAATTTACAGTATAAAAGAAACAGAATTGGCTTCACATTGTTCCTCCTCATACATCTTAACTGTATAATAGTTACTGAAAATCTATGCTCTAAACTTTGATTTTTTTTAATTGCTTAGGGATAATTTGTTAGTTATGGTTCTGTACAGTATATATAGAATTTTTTTTAAACCTTATGAAAAGAAAGGTTGGATTAGAGATTGCAACCTGAATTTTACTAGTTGTTCAGACTTCTATTTTTACCCTCAATGCCCTTAAACACCTACACCAACTGCCTTTGAAGCCTATGTAATTAGCTCCCGTAGGCAGCTTGAGCTTCTGTTTGAAGCTTCATTTAGGAGAAAAATCCCTTGTGTACCATTGTATTTTTTTTTTTTTTACTTCATTTGCCAGGCTGAATTACAAACTGCTATACATATATAATGCTTACACAGCTGAAATAGGTATCTCTTACCTTCTAATGTTACTTGTCTTTTTTTTTTCTTTGATTAATGACAGACTCCTAATACTTATTCCTCCTAAGTAAATGTGGCAAAACTGTCACTGTTTGCTGAACTGTTATTTCTGGGAAGTAAATTTTTAAATGAGATCATACTGTACATTAATTAGTTCACATCGTGATTTCTGCTTGGTAAGGTATTCATGTAGTCCCTGGCTTGAAAGTGGATATTTCTACACATGGAAACTTTGTTTAAAAAGAAAAGTATAGTTATATCTTTGTCTCTGCAACATTTTTTGGTCGCAGAGTGACTTTTTCACTCAAGTTCCAGTATGAAGGACAAAAGACATTAACCATAATTTGTGAAGATGTTTTACTTTGCTCACATTATTTTCAAATAGCTGAAAGGTTGAATAGACTCTTCATCTGAGGCTTTTATCAGTTAAACTACAATATTCATGTAATAGTCTATAGAATGCAGTTAACCATAATACAGTACATAGTATAATATTCCACTACCAAAAAGGTAGGGGGATTTCCTTAACAGTAGAAAAAGAGGAATTTTAATCAAGCTTTCACAGTTTTCTGTTTTTTTCTTTTCCCCAGTAAATTGCTTTACAGTGAATTAACACTCCTAATAACTTGAAAGAACAAAATGTAGATGCTAAAATTTTGGCTGAAGCTGGTGTTATTTTGAGATGAATAGCTGACTGTGAAAACACAGTTCAGAATTTTGAGAATGATCAGAATGCAAAATATTTCAGATTTTATTTTACTGTAACTACAATTTGAAATAATTTGGAGTGACTGGATTATGTGATCAGCTAATCTGGATATGTTGTATTTAAATTGGACTATACTTTCTTTACTGAAACATCTTTTTCTATCTGAATGAAATTTAATTGTATTACTGGAATGTTCATGTAACATGTCTGAAATTCAACACTGAATGATGTTCCTGTTCCCAGTAAATGACTTATGGACCACTGTACAAGCTGCAAGTGTTACTAGACATCAAGCTTTCATTTGTCTTTAAAGACGTAATTTGCTCTTAAAATATTCCTTATTCTTTTTTTAGTGTCCTTATGAAAGCCTTTGTTTTCCAACAGTTGTATTTAATTTTGACATAAGGTGTTTTTTTAATGGGCTCTAAATATATGTTATTCTGGCTTCCATAGCTTTTTATGACAAAGCTTAAAAATTGCATTTCTTGGTTCTGATTTTAGCACTAAAAATGGACTGTTAATGGAATTTGAATTTTCATTTTGGCTTTACATTCCCATGAAAGGTGAATTGACTTTGAAACATAGTATCTTTTTTTTTTTTTTTTTACTGTGAAAGGCAAATAATATTGGGGTATATTTCGACTGAGGATGGGGAAAAGAAGGTTTACCTAAGCTGTTTTCCAGGTTTCTGGGTATTTGTCCTGATCCTTATACCTGGTGGGTGTAAAAAGTGGCTGCTTATATAACTTCCCATTTTCTCCTTCAAAAGCCAAATACGTGTTTAAATTTGGATTCTGAGGCCTATGTAAGAATGCAGATATCAAGTTTCAATGACGTTCTTTAGGAACTAGGGTAGTACCATAATTTCCTAGCATGAGAGTGTGTTGAAGTTAGGGAAGAAGGTGGTGCAGTACGATTGAAAAGTAAGTGGAAGTTTGAAAATTTTAAACCTTTGATCTAAGTGATTTAGCTTGGTGTACATTAGATAATAAAATTGGTCTTTCTTCTTAGCAGCATCACACATAAGGTGTATGCAAATGATTTGCATTTGTTTTCCACAGCAAGTTTGCAAGATATCTCCTCTTACTAAATAACTTGAATAGAGGGGAAAAAAGGGTGACTGAAGATGCCGATTAAGGAGAAGATACAGCAAATCAGATAAGGGGCAATAACTAATCTTTGATAGGGCTGTGAGTTTTACTGGATGTAATCTCAGTAAATATAAGTTAGGTGATAATATAAAAACAATTCCTTACTGACCATGTGTGACTTCTAAGTGTCTACTTAAGCATTGCTTGTTTAGGGAATATGCTTTTCTTGACTCATCACATGAGAACCTCTCAGTCAGGAAGTGCAGAAGTTCAGCATAAAGCAACACAGTTTCTACTGAAATGGAATTAACTCACACAAGAACCCTCCTTCTCTCCTGCAGTGTTTATCCATGTGTATTTAACACAGTCCTGCATTTTGACCTTGTGAACATAAGCCAGTCGGTTGTCAGCTCACATTAATGCTTAAACTCAGTAAAATTTCTTAATGAAGGCATTTAAGATCTGGAAGAGACCCTGTTAGGAATGGGGTTTTCCAGACTGACTGCAAAAGATACCTACTCAAGTCAGTAGGTAATGAGCACTGCCTGAATGTCTCTCAGAAAAATAATTAGATTTTATTTCACTAGCAGTTTCTTAGTTAAGAAAATTGTTATCCTCAAAATAATTGAAACAGAGCTTTTGTAAATGTGCTCGGTTTGGTAAAAGCGTTCTGTTGGAGTGGCTGTTATTTGGGATAATGATATGGTACTTCAGCATACTACTTTGAAACATATTGGCAGGAAAAGCTCATGTTATCTAAAACCACTGACTTCTAAAGTTTATTCCTCTGTTTTGGCTTGGCAGATCAGTTTAAAAAAAACAGAAAGCAGAAGTGTTTTTCTCTGTTTAACAAAAATCTAGAATTTCTCATAAAACTTTGACATAGTGGGCTTCACTTAATTTTGTCTAAACTGCTATTGATAAATTGTCATCGATACAGCTTAGAAATATGTAATTTTCTCAGTGTTCTAGGCAATGTGTGCTCACAGCCCATAAAATCAATTTCATCCTGGGCTGCATTGCAAGAAATGTGGTCGTGGGAGGTGATTCTCCCCTTCTACTTTGCTCTGGTGAGACCTCACCTGGAGTACTGTGTCCAGCTCTGGAGTCCTCTGTGAGAGGAAAGAAAGATGTGAACCTGTTTGAGAGGGTCCAGAGGAGGGCCACTAAGATGATCAGACGACTGGAGCACCTCCCCTGTGAGGTCAGGCTGAGAGAGTTGGGGTTGGTCAGCCTGGAGAAGAGAAGGCTCCGGGGAGACCTTATAGCAGCCTTCCAGTACTGAAAAGGGGTCTACAGGAAAGATGGAGAGGGACTCTTTATCAGAGAGTGTAGTGATAGGAGGAAGGGTAACAGTTTTAAACTTAAGGAGGGTGGATTTAGATTAGATATTAGGAAGAAATTCTTTATTGCGAGGGTGGTATTCTCAGGTTGCCCAGAGAAGTTATGCATGCCCCCTCCCTGGAAATGTTCCAGGCCATGCTGGATGGGCTTTTGAGCAACCTGATCTAGAGGAAGGTGTTCCTGCCCATGGCAGGGAGGTTGGAACTACATGATTTTTAAGGTCCCTTCTAACCCAAACCATTCTTATGATGCTATGATTCACTTTGTATGTAATTTAAAGCTCTGTAACATATCCAGAATACTAGTTTTGACTAAATTAAATGGAATCATTCTCACATTTGTAGACAGAACCTTGAGATGTTCGTAATTCAGATTAGAAACTGAAAAACTGAATGGATAATGCAAAATAATTTTATTAAATATCAGCTTGAAAATCAGAACCCTCCAGGAATACTTAACAACACTCTGTTTCTTTTCAGTTTACAAAATATCTTTAAGCTTAGGGCCATTTTCCAGTAAAATTTTATGAATGTTTGTTAAAGAGATGTAAGAGAATATTTGCTGGCTCAGAAGTCATAAAGTCTTATTAATATGGACTAACAAGATATATTTTAAGTTTAAAATAGTTTACTCAATCTATCCTATAACAACTTTTAAGTTAGTTTTTCAATGTTTCTTGATATTTAAATTATTCTATGAAGCCCGTTATAAAATAAATTAAAAGCTTTCCGAGTTCTTTTGAAAAATCCTTTGAGACTGTTTTGGAACAAAACCCCAAAATCAGCTGAGGCATTATCAAGGAAAAAGGCCTTGCTCTCAGATCCTTGTTTAAACCTGGCAAGGTCTGAGTCAATCCTCTTTTTGTCTGAAAGTTCACACTGGACGTTTGGAGGGCAACGTTGTCATCCTGGCTGTCAGTTATTGAGAGAGAGAGAAAAGAACATTCATGCCAGATGGTCTCATCCTTTTTATCAGATATGTAACAGTGAGTAGACAGCATGTGAGTTAGGCAGCAAGAAGAGAAGGAAGATGGAGGAAAGAAATACAGATGTCAAACAGATACTTTAAGTCTTCTTTCTTGCAGAGTAATGAGATAGATAGATACCAACACAGGGCAGGTGTCCTTTGCATTTAAGGAGGCAATGCACATGTTAATTCCAAGCTTTACAGTGTGCAAAGATGCAACACTAGGATAACAGTGATGAAAAAATGCACTCTATTTTCTTAACTCTAGTTCTTGTTCTGCAGCAGATTTTATGTTTTTCTAATCTTGAAAGATTTAAGAGAAATGTTAAAGATACACGTAAAGATGAACCACAGAGCGTTTTTATATTGCTGGTATGCTCAGACTATTTTTTCTTTGTTAGCTTGAGGACTGTTGATGTTTTGAAATGCCAGCTTTCCTGAGTTATTACATATCCATACTGAGAGTGTAATTCAGAAAATGAAATGCACTGATTTTGAAAGGTCTTAGGATGAACTATTTTTTGTAAAATAATCCTATAACCTGATGCTTTCCTCTGGTGTTGCACCAAGCCTTTCAGCTATCAGAAGAGCTGCTCCCACCTTTTAGTGGAACCTTATTAAAATAAGAAAATCCGTGAGACTGTTTAGCATACCACATTATCCTCATCATGTAGGATGGGGTTTGATTATTCAGTTCTTGCAGAGTACCATGAAGAATCAAATTTTATCCTGGGCTGCATCAAAATAACCATGGTTAGCAGGTTAAGGGAGGATGTTCTCCATCTCTATTGCTGCGTGGAGCTGCACTGCATCCAGCTCTGGGGTCCCTAGTACAAGAAAAACATAGACCTGTTAGAGTGGATCCAGAGGGAAAACAGAAAAATTATCAGAGGGTTGGAACACCTCTCCTGTAAAGAAAGGCTGAGTTCAGCCTGGACAAAAGGCTTCGGGGAGATGTTATTGCGTCCTTTCGGTGTATAAAAGGGTTTATAAGAGAGATGGAGTAAGACTATTTATCAGGGCCTGTACTGACAAGACAAAGGGCAATTGGTTTAAACTGCAAGAGGGTAGATTTAGATTAGACATAAGGAAGAAAATTTTTATGATGAGAGCGGTGAAACAATGGCACGGGTTGCCCAGGGAGGTTATAGCTGCCCTATCCTTGGAAACATTCAAGACGGTGTTTGAGCAAGTTTGAAACATTGGACGGGTGTTTGAGCAACCTGATAAAATGAAAGATATACTTGCCCATGGCAGCAGGGTTGGACTAGTTGATCTTTAAAGGTTGCTTCCGATCCGAACTATTCTCTGGTTGAATGAAATAACTGTCTGTCTTGGTAGTAAATAAACAGCCTTCCCTATTCTTCTTGATCAGTGAAAACACCATGAAAAGGAGACCTATAGGGAGGGGTCCTATTAAACACATTATTTGGTATTGTTTCAATATATTTGGACTTTTCATGTCACGACAAGTTATGGTAGAGTCTTAGCCATGGACAGACTCTTAACCATCATTCAGATCAGGTAAGACTACATGTAGTGTTGCTTGTTTAGTTTTACGTCAATGTGCTGTTAGTCTTGATTCGTGGTGCAGCATCTGCATCACACATACCTCATCTGTACCATAATGGTCCTAAAGTTAGTGACAGGTTTATTCTCATAAAATTTGTTTTTCTGCCTCTTCTTTCACAGCTTAGAACAGGACTTTCCTATTCCTATATTTCTCTACAGGACTGGTTTGGGGTTTTTGGGGGGTTTTTGGTTTCTTTGGTTGGGAGAGTTAGTATTATTCATTTTGGATTAATTTCATTTGGCTTTAAAAGTGGAAGTCTGTATCTTAGCTGTCTAGTCTTCCATTACAGTAAATTGAGAGAAATAAGCACTTCCAGGGAACAATTAGTCTCTTCCCATGATAGATATTTAAAATGTCTTAGACTCTACCAGTACCATTTCTAGTGACTCCAAGAGAGTGACTGGTGACTTAGGGAGCCTGCTCTGGAGTCCCGAAACTACTGTTTTCTCAAACTAGATGAGAACTCCCAGTCCCTTGGGTCTGAGGTTTGTTGTTCAATTTGTCTTAAAGAAAATTTAAAATAAAAATGTTTTGTTTTAAATAAAAATGTAAATGGAAGCCGTTCTATTGAAAACAACACTGATAATGTCTTTAGGCTGCATTTTTTCTGGATTTTTGATTTTGATTGCGAATTTGAACATCTTGATATGTAATGTTCATTATCAGAAAGGGAAAAATTTCCATTAGTATTTTTGGAAACTTCCATGTATAAATGAATGTTTTTTCTGATTTTTCACAGAACATTCACAAAAGAGATGTACGTGCCAGTTCTCAGCCATGAGGACTGTGATAGTTTATTCACACTTTGCACAATGTGATACTGTGCAACAGATTCACAAGTGCGAAATTTAGCTTGAAGCTCATCTCCCCTGGCTTCCTTCATAGTTGATGGAGAGAGAGAGCTTCTCTAGGGGGTGATGCAGAGAACCTAAACTTATTTTTCGTTTCTGAATTGCCCATTATAGTTGTCTGCCTCTCTCCATTAACTGTTTAGGGAACCTGGGGTGAGCAGATTCTCTGAGTTAGCTTAAAGAGTGTTTGAATATGTCCTGTAAGTACAAAGACAAAATCTATTGCACTGGGAGCACTTGTTAGTGTGCATCCATTAAAGTATAAGTCGAAACTTATGGTTCTTGTCCCATATTGTATGGAGATAGTTAACCTCAATCTATTTTCTGTGCATCTTTAAAAGCAGTATCACAGTGCAGCATGTCAGATGGAGTAAAATCTGTTAATTATAAAATATGTTATATTTGATTTTTATTTTAAGGCAGAGAATGATATGGTTTCTGGTACATGTGTTGTTTAGTTTTCCAGTTCTGATTTCTTCTAGATATGCTCAGTTGTAGATAGGAGATTTCAGACACACACGCACTCTCATTACATTGTAGATCAGATTTTATTGCTACTGAACAGAGAAAAAATTATGTAGTCATGAATTTTATCTTGATATGAATTTTATCTTTATGTAGTTTTGTAATGTTAGGCGTAGTATTCATTCACTTTTAGGTGGGTAAACATGATTTACTAAAATTATATAGGTATACTTCATCTATATATTAAAGTAAAACTAAAATATGATCTCTGTGTATGCATTCTTAATGGATTTTGAATTAAACATTTAAATTTTCTGATGTCATCTGGCAGTAAATGATAAATTATTTTAAATAGGGATAACTGAATTAATGCAATATAAGGGTCTGAGCAAAATGGTATAGAAAATCATTCTTTTCTTTATTGGCAAGACTGAAATTTAATGTCCCTTTGACAGCATCACTTTTATGGTCAAGTCTAGTTTTGTAGTGAATTTGAGAAGAAAAAAGGTTTTGCTTATGACTAAACTTTTTGTTGCATTTGTTAAACCTGAGCTAAAAGATGTTCTAGGATATTTTCCTGTAATTCATTTTGAACAAGCTTACAGAAGCAGAATGAACATTTTTTTCCTTTTTTCTGCATTTTTCCTTTCTGGGAAGGCACTCTAAATAAGAATAAAATATTGTGAATTTTTGGGTGACTTACTATTTTGGGGGTGGGAGCGTTGTAGTTTGAATTATTTTAAGATGACCATTCTGGAACTTGAGTCCTCACTTTCAGGACTGGACTGTAGGTTTTCTTAAAAAGCTGCTCTCTGGGGGTTAAAATGAGCATTTATATGGGATGCTATTTCCTTGTAAAGGCTTATAGGTATGCTGCTCACTTTGTCAGAAATGTATGAGTCATTTTTAGATAGACTTGGAGCATCCAGATTCTACATATCAGGTTACTGTTTGTGAGTCAGCAAAAATGAGTTGCTGATGACCAGTCATTTGAAAAAGAAAGCGGATGTCAATACCTGTAGTTCCTTGAGGCGTCCTGTGCATATGGAGGCATGGTAGTTCCTCTGTCCGCACCACTGAGGAATCTCCCATCTGGATTCTGCAGTGGCAAGGGAGCTGCAGGTCCTCACATCGCCCTTTTCATGCCTTGTAGGGAGTAGGGTGGGAGCAGTGAGGTACAGCCCCAACAAATATCGATGGCCTTAAGATTACATGTTGAGTGCCTGAGGTGTCTGTGCATCAAGGCAATACATCTCAAAGAACTCCAGTTACTGTAAGGTAAGTAATTATTTCTTCTTTTTTTCCCCTCATGATTATTCTTTCAATCAAACTGAATGAGTCTCTATATATGAGAGAGAAAAAGGGATTAACTTGCAGAAGTGATGACTGTAAAAGCTAGCTGTAAAACCAAATTTTGAATCTCTTTTTTACCCTTTACAGGACAAGGTACAAACTACTGAAAAGTCTGTCTGCCTTTTCATGTGAAATTTTTATGTATCTCCCTGATCTGCAGTGGCTAAACAAGAAGTAGATAAACTAATTATTTGTTATTACAGACACGGGTAGAAGAACTAAGTACATTTTGACACATCCAGAGCTATTGCATAATATCTAGTGATTCACATAAGTGTAAAGATAATAGTTTTCAAAAAAAATCTCTGTCTCCTTTTGAGGTTTTAAAATCCGTGGTTATCCTAAACATTCTTGGAATAAAGGCTCCTGAATAACTGATCCAGTACCTTAATTACTGCAGATATTTCCTCTCTTTTGGTGTCTGCACCTTGGAAAATAAATAAAAAGCAGGCTGCTGGCATCTTACTGTGTATTTTTCTGTGGTGATTTTATTTTCATTGGCTTTTTCTGAGAATTCTGATGAAAACATGTCTGTCTGTGCAGGGCACTTAATCTTCTGAGCAATCCAACTCTGATTAGCTTCTTCTGTTTCCTGGCCACTTAATTATATTTTTTAAGCACAGTCACAAATATAGACTGAGGCATATCGCTTTTATGGTTTATTCAGTAGACTGTGTTGCATATTTGAATTGGTTAGCTGCATTCTCGTATTAAAAGAGTCCCTAAAGGAGCATGTCTTTGTGATACTAAGTGTGCAGTTACATTTTGTATATTCAGTGACCCAGTATTTTGTGGCATTTCTTATCAGCCATAAAAGAAAATGAACAAAGATTAAATGCATGAGTCATTATTTGCTGAAAGAGTCTTGCACTCGCGTTTTTCTTGTGTCCCTCAGAGTGAACATGTATGTTTTTTGTTTTGCAGAGATTGAAGGTTTTTTCTAGTGAATATCAGAGTAAATGTGCAGTTTTCTCCTTTTGCTGTTCTCTCAACCGGAAAGTACAATGCAGCCCCAGCATGTACTCTCTAGTTCTGATAATGGCATGAAAAGTATGGAGTTTTATAGAATATCAGCTAAATACTATGGTTATTTTTAAAACCTGACCCTTTTGATTACAAAACCCCACAAATCCCAACCTTTAACTTTTCCAAAAAAATAAATCAGTAGAATATAAAACAACTTCGATACTAAACCAGCTACTATATATAATTATTTCATGATATAATTAATTTTGTGGAAAGACAGTTAAAATGAGTTTAATAGTCTGAGACAGAAATCTGGAAATTTAAAATAAAATAATTATAATAATTACTGTAAAAATAATTTTGTTTCTGAATCCTATAAAAATGTAATTTATTTGCATTTTGATCTATTTTCTATTCTAAGCTGACAGTAAAAGTTTGTCTAACCACATTGGCTTGGAAGTAAGGGTTATTATAGATCTAAAAAGCCATGATGTGTAGAGACCTCAGATTAATGAATTCACTGAAGTATGATTTTTCAAGAGAGAAAGCATATTTCCAAGGCTTTCTAACCCTGAAGATCATACCTCTGGGGCACACTAATTTTTAATAATTGAGAAATTTCCATATAAATGTCTTTGGAAATGTGACAAATGTAGGTGCAATATTCCAGAGAAAATAAAGGAGCTGGTTTTCTCTCTCGGGTTTTTGATCCAGCAGTCGTGTTACACCCCGTGTAGATCCTGACAGGACAGTTGCCCTTTTTAACTAGAAGAGCATAACACGTTTAAGCTAACCTTCTTTTATTTCAAAAGTATTTTACAAGTACTTGTAAATTGTTTTCTATTTCATAAGCAGTATATCCTGGGATTTAGGAAAAGACATTTGAATTCTAAAGACATTTACTTGCCATCTTTGCTATTTTGTTCATTATGGAAAACATGATAGAAATATATGTTTAACTGAATCAGCATGTGGCAAAATAGCAATATTTTGATTTATACGAAGGTGTAAATCTTGATCTATATAGGGTGGGCCGGAGAGTTTATGAACATGGACTTCATCAAAGGTTTCGATGTTGGCTGTTTAAGCACTGAAAATTGGCTCACAGTGAAACCGTCTCATGGCATTGTCAACACTCTACTGGTTAAAAGATTTGAAACTTTGTTAAACTTATGGCATGGTTGCTCATTGTCTCAGCCAGATTCCCTTTCACTGACAGGTCTCTGGACGTATTTTAAGTATTGGCAGTATCTCTTGTTCATGCCTGGAATTACAATTCGAGTTTCTGTTTGGACAGTCTTCTAAAAGGAAGGGTCCCTACCAATACTTAGTTTTAGCTGCATAAAATAAAGGCTAAAGTTATCCATATGTAGATCTTTTTTCTGATGTTTTGCTTTTCATCAGAAAGTATGGCTTTGTCTGAGGTTTAACAATGATGCTTTTTTAATAGCTTTTTTTTCCCCCTGAATTAGGGCTCTGGATTTCTTTAGAGGATGGCATATTATTGTCAATAGTGATATTAGTAGGAGATGGTCACAGTTAAAAAATATCAGATTACACTTTGTTAAAAATTCATCATTTTTTTGCATTTGCCTCAATACTTTTAATTTTTTTTGTCTTGTTTTGTTATAGCAACAGCAAGGATCAAATTAAAAGTTTTACTAAAGACAGCTACAACCAACTATATGGAGCAATCATTTCCTGTTGTTTGTTCTCCTTTTGAAAAATCACAGCTTTTATTGAAATCTCCTGAATTCTCTGGATATGATTGAGTGTGTGGATTTGATTTCATGGTTTTCATTTTCAGTAGGCTTTGAAACTTACTGGCTTCTGATAGTTATCCTGACTGTATAGTTTTTGTGTTATTAAACAGCACTACAAAACATGTGACAGGATTGTTGCCTCTTAAGGAATGAGTGATAGATTCTTCAAAGATGAGACAGTACATGTTTTGTAGTCACTCTGCAGGAAATAGCTAGTGATACTAGAATAGTTTTTACTGTTTAGCATAATAGAGTCTTAGAAAAAAATAAACATTTTGTTAAAACAGAAGTCAGAATTTAAGAATATTTCTTCTTTCAACCTTTCGCTTTTAAAAATTATTATTATTTTTCTGCACTAAATATTCCAAAAGAATGATCAGGCTTATTACTGCTTTGCCATATTACAACTTCCTCTGAAAAAAATTTATCATACTATAGCCAGGACTTAGTATTTTAAGAAACATTTATTTGAAGCAGTTTTTCATATAGATTTCTGAAGTTCAGACTGTTATTTGTCTGGGTGTTAGGGAAAAGTTATAAATAGGTTTTAAATCCCCAACAGCAGCATTTCTACTGAGATGTAAGTAATAAGAGGAACATAGCTTTTCTGATGAAGATGATCTGTCTTAAAGTAATGGTTTTGGGAAAAGCCATAAAATATGGTCTCCTAATGTTAGGCACTGTAGAGAATCTCAGACTCCTAGCTGGAGTGAATTTGGTGATATCAGAACTGCTAAATAGGTCTCCTAATGTAATGAAGGGAACCGCATTTACAGTAGGTGGAAGTTATACTTACTCATACTCTCCTGCTTCTCAGGCTTTTCTTCCCTCTTTCTTCTGTCTCTCCATTCCTTCTCATGTCGAAGGCACAGAGGAATAATCTGAAAGTGGTCACATTCTGGTGTTGCAGTAGCCCACCCATTGCATAACTGCCTGTCTGAAATTTTTAGGAAGTTTGAGTAATATATCCCCTCCGCCTTTGCACTACCCATATGAATTCCAAATAAGGGTTTTATCTCTGCCATGGACCTATTTCTCTTTCATTCATTTGTGACTAAAGTGCCAAATTCAGAAGACTTAAATGTTATTTCTAATCAGAGTAAGTGTGCATTGTTGTTACATATATCGTGGCTCTATACAAGAGAACATGGACAATCAGCATTGAAACTTCCTTGTGTGGCTGGAACATTGGAGGCTTTGCATACCAAACTGCTGCTTAAGGGTTGTCACACTTATTATTTCACCCTGAACCTCTGTTCAAGGCTAGGTAACTTTCACTCTGAAACACAGTATTGTGTTAAGAATGGTGAAGATAGCATGTTAAATCATTTCAATTGTAAAAGTAATTGTTAATAAATTGTAGAGCAATTGTACCACTATTACTTAGTGTTACTACTTATTGTAAGAAAAATGTGGAGGTCACCTCAAACCAAGAATTCTGGGCATCTTCTAATTTAAATTGCTGTTTAAAATTGTGCTATTTTCTTTGTATCCACATCTGCTATCAGCGTGTTTTTAATTTTACCTCCCATGTTGATCTTGAATCATTACTTGAGAAAAAACTCTGTGACTCCAGTGCATATGTAGAGATACATATGTTCGACCCAAAGTCTGTTTTATTTTTATTGCCTACCCTCAGAATGAGGTGTCATAAAACAAGACCTGATAACATTGTATGATCTCTCAGGAAAATGCTCTGAAGATAAATGCCTTAAAAATATATTTTATTGGAAAGCCTGATGCAAAAAGATTCTCTAATGGAAGAAATCTGATTTGCAGTTGGGCACAATCACGGAATTGTGCCTGAAAGCTAAATGCCTTTTGTTAAAAGGTGGTATAGGAATATATAGGTCCTGGACCCCTGGTGTTGATGAGGTTGTGATTTTACCATGGCCATTTGCTGGCAAAGAACAGGAATATGTGAGGATGCAGGAAGAGTAACTGAAAAATGAAATGCTTGTCTATATAAGGTTTATTGCTTTTTATTTGCTCTTTTGCAATCTTGTATTATTGGTCTCAATATGCCAGTCAGCTATGGAACATGTAAAGAACTGGAAAGTTAAAAAAATGCAGAATACAGTTTTTGCAATAAATCTGGTGTACAGGTTGTGTTACTGGAACAAATGTATGTTTGGTTTTTGGGCACCAGAACAATTGGACCCATGTACTAGAATATTTGAAGTATTTAAATTCAGCTGTGCTACATGAGACTCTAGCAAAAATATTGTTAGACAGCAGTTAGCTTGACATCAGAAGGAATCAGGAAAGGAAGTTATGTCTGTGCAAAGTTGTCTTTAATAGTCAGGTTAAGAAAGAAGTCTAGAGGACTAATTTTCTCTTTATCTTTGAAAGTAATGTACATTAAAAACCCCCTTTTCTTATGCTGGTGCTTGAGCTTGGTCACTGAATCTGATGATAGAACTACTTTTCGCCTGTCCCAATCACTTGTGATCTTCGCTTCCAAACACTGTTCATATAAGCATTTTTATAGGGACACCAGATGTACTGGGCCCTAGCCTTACTCATGCAGTCCTTCCCTTTTTTTGTGAGATGATCATCCCAGGGACATTTTCAGGCACCTTGAAGCTTGCCATAAACAATGAAACATGGAGGCTTACACTCCTACTTGTTAAACTCTATCAAAGAGATGTACTGAAAATTAAAGAGTTCATGGGTGTATATGATAAGGCCCTTATGATCTTGAATTCTTAATCTTGCCTATCCACAGATTTTTGGGGTGCAAAAGTGTATGCTTTGGTAGTTTTGGGGTTTTATTTTGTTTGCTTTTTTTTTTTAAAGGTGAGACATAAATGATTACTGTTGTGTTGCTAGTCTAAGGCTGATTAGGACTTACATTTCTCAGCTAATCCTCTCCTTTCCTTTGAGTTCATAGACAAGGAGGTATCAAATGCTGTAGGCAAGAAATACTGTCCTATTCCAGACTAGAAGAGTCTTTGTGGCAATATCCATTCTAAGAAGGAAAAGTAAGGGGCAAATCATTCCTAATCACAGAAAGCCGTAAGACGATGTTTATGAATAAACTAACAAAACAGTATTTGAAAATTTGGGAGTGGGAATGCTAAGAAACATCTTGAAAGCAGGAATATTTCTGGGCATGTGTCTAGGTAATTAAATAAAACAGAGTATCACAGTTTGTTCATTCATGGCTACTTAGCCCGTACTTACACCCAGTGAGTCCCAGCTCCTGTACAGTGTACAGGAGCAGTGTACAACACTCCCTTCTTGTTTCCCACAAATCTTGATATTTCAGAGAATGTAATGACCGAAACTTAGATTAGAAATATCTTGGATTGCATTTTGTTTTGTGCCTATCTTTCCTAGCACTGATTTTTTTTTTGTTTGTTTTCTGAAGGCAGTATTAGTAAAGCTATAATGTTTATTTACAGCTTTATTCTTTTGTCAAACTGTTATGATGCAAAGTTCTATTATACTGTTGAGTACAGCTTCCTCAGACTTAAAATTTATCATATTCATCATTCCTTCATGAGCTTTTGCCCAACATTCCAAATAGTGCTCAATACTGATTGCAAGACATACAGCTTCCAAATAAGACAGTTAAAGTATTTAGTCCACATCACTGAAATGCATACCTCTGTGTTTGCTTGCAGCTCCCCTGTATTTTTAAGATAATAGCATAGTACTCCTGAACAAAGTCCTGGTTCAGGTTTTTGCAGTATTTATAGGGTACTGCGTTAGTTCCCCTGATTATACATAATTTACATAAAATGCCAATCATCTCACTGTTTCTGTTACAATCTTTAATCACTTTACTTTATGTGATGATAATTGGGAACTGAAACATCAAATCCAGGTACCTGTATAATGAAAGACTTTTTTAAATCCAGAATTTTTGAACTAAAGTACTGTTTGCAAGCAGTGAGACAACACGGTCCTACCAGTGCTAGGCTGACCTGACCTGGAAATGATTTTTGATTCAGTAAGTGTTCTTTCAAGGCAACTTGTGGAGAAAGAGAGAAAACAGAATTTCATATGAAGTTGAATTAAAATGACTTACATAATTCCCAGTCTTTACTAGCTTTGCAAATCCTCAAGTGTTTTGCTGGGCCAGCCTTTGTCTGTGAGCCTGTATCTTTGATGATTCTTGACAAAGAGTTTTAGAATGTCTGGCCAAATGTTGGATCTCTTAGGTATGAACATGTTTTCCATGTTAAGTTTGCTGTCTTGCAGAAATGTGTGTTATTCCTAATGACTTAGAAGTTAGACTTCTTTCATTGCTTCTACTAGTGTAGAAAATTTCAATTTGACATTCCCTTAAGTATGCACAGAATAGGGCAGCTACAGTGTCTGTCAAAGCAGAGTACGTGACCCTAGGGTGGCACTTGTCTCTTAAAGTCTCTAGGGATGTTGTACTTAGAGGAACTATCCTGCAGCAATTAATGCTGGTGCAGTCCAACTTTTTTGTATGTGCTTAAACTGCCTAGTGGAACAAGAGTTATCACAAGACACAAAAGCAGTCTGCGTGCAGAATAAGCATTCAGCTGGATAAAGCGGTGATGCAGCATAAAGCATAGATAAAATGCTTCCCTGTTAGTTTAAATGACTGAGAAAGAGAAAGTAAGTCATAAAGCTCCCCTGGTTTCAAAAAGAAATTTATAATTTAATGTTGTATTTTTATAACATGGAATATCCTTTTGAAGTCATAGGTAAAGTTTCTACTTTCGGTTAAAACTGATCTCTGTGTTTTTTTTCTCATGTTTTTGCAAAGTGGAATTTTTCTTCATACACCCAATATTGTGTTAATGTTGGACAAACGTGAGCTAGAAAATGCATCTCCATCATTAGCGTCAGTTTTTAGCCTTTGCACTACTGATCAGTAGCTGCACCTGAATTCTTCGAGATATTCTCTAATGCATTACGGAAGGAATTTCTAAACTAGCATAAAAAAATCAAAAAGGGGATGGAAGAAGAAATGTCTATTACCTCTAGCACAGTAGTATCTTCCCACTTTTCATAAAACTTCTTACAAACCCACTTTTTTCTATCTGTGGAAAGAATTTTCTAACGTAGTTATAATTATCCACCTCCTTTCACTCCATGACTCCCCCTCCTTCCCACTCTCCCCCCCAAATTTCTGTGTATTTATAAATCAAACTAAAAATTTCAACTGAGTACCATTGGTTCTTCTCGCCTTACTACAGGACTTAAAGTTATAGGGGAATGGCCAGACACTGGAAAGGTAGACGTTCTTGAGGTTGTGCTACTAATGGTATAATCTAATCCATTGCTTTGGGAAATATCACCCTACTGATGAGGATAAATGACCTTAGTGCTGCAGTAAGGCCAAGTATAAGGAATTTAATTTGATTTTTTTTTCCTTCTCAGTAAAGTTTCAGTTATATCCAGCATTAATCTAATTTCTGGAAAAAACATCTGGTGGAAGAAGGACAACAAACAATGTGATCACGGATATCCTTCTCTCATTCTTATATATGAATATATTATTTTTGTAACTGTTTTGTGTTAGTTCACCTGGATATGCATCACAAAATTGCTATATACCATAAAATGATCTTTGCCAATTGTAAAATTTGTCCAACTATTGATTTTAATTGTTTTTCTCCTGTGAAATTTACAGATCTTCGCTTCCTGCTCTGTGAACTCAAGCATCTTGAATGTCTTTTATAGTCTCTTGCAAACTTAGCCTGGCTCCCCAGCCTGATATCCAGTTGCTCTCATGCTTGAAAAGTGCTTTAGTGAGCATACATTTAACCTTTCTTGTTGCTTAGGTCAACAGTGAAAGTAAAGGTTAACTTAGAAAATACTACCTGTCCCAACAATCTGACAATAACAGTACTGAGAGTGATGAAGTCAGCACTAAGCTCTAAAAGCTTTTGCGAGCGTCTTCACAAAATGTTTTAAATCATCACTTTCCTTAATTACTTCTTTCTTGCTCCTTTACTGTGTTTTCTCAGCTGATTGCTCACATTCTACTTAAGAGTGAGTTACTGAGAGTACTTTCTGATTTTTGTAATAGACCTGTTTTATCAAAGGGGTTGAGAACCTGCATGACTTGAACAATTTGCTCTCAGTGTTTCTCAGCTATTTGCTAATTGAGTCTAGTCGGTCTTGGCTGGCCGCCTACTTCTGAGTTCTCATACCTTTTCTAGACATGCTGCTGATGATGGGAAAAGTGACAAATGTTAGGTCAATATGTAGCCCTGAACTTTACTTAGAATTTGATCATTCATATCTTGACTTTTGAGAATCCTACTGTAGACTAGACTCGTGGGTAAAGCAGGTTATGTTAGTGACAGGAACTGTAAAGCAGGATTCCCAGCTAAAACACACCAGTCCGTCGCATCCTTTTGGTGGGGGAACAGCCCCCCTTTTCAAACCGCGACAGTTGGGATATTTGTATACACATGGAATTACAAATCGAGCATTCGTTTCTCCTGTGGGAAATGAAAAACTGGCATCTTATTTTCTTTTTTAAGTTAAGACTAGAGTAATTCAGTTTACCTTCAGTGCAGCAGAATACAGAATATGATGGGTTTGTTTATGTTACAAGATTAGGTTTATCTAGCTGTTTCATTTTAAAGTGCCTTTGATTCCCACACAACTTTCTTGGAAGAAACGTAGTTATATATTTCAGTGAATTTTCTTCAGGCTACTGTGTTTCTAGTAGTTCTGCAAGGACTACTAGAAACACGATTGGTGTTTCCAGTATTGGTATTCCAACATTGGTTTCCTGTCTGCTAGAAGAGCTCGGTATTTTCCTCTGTGTGTTCTATACTACTGTCATCTTGACTGGATGGTAACTTTCTGTATAAAAGCTGCTAGACGGCTTCCATGCACTAGAGTACCTAGTGATCTCTCATATGGATTTTTAATGAAGATCTGGGAATAAATATTCTTCTTTGAAAACCTGCATGTTGAGCCTCTTTTATAGAAGACTTGCTCTATTGCAGACATCTCTAAGAGACCATCAGAAACTAAGAGTGGAGAGCATTCGGAGCTGGTCTCAGCACTGCAGAAAAGCAAAATAGCTCTGATAGAAATACCCGAATTCAAGGATCTGAATTGGGTATTTAAGGATGGCCCTGCTATTTGCAAGAAAGCAGGCTGAGGTTAGATACATGATGTTGTTACGGCATGCTGGTGTGGTGGGAAGTTTTCTCCGAAGGCAGCACAGACAAGGTGGACACCTTTACCTCCCACCTGAGCCCCTGAAGGAGGTCTGTCTAGGTAGCTGTAACTGTTTGACGGTGCACATTTGGGCTCACATAAGGTCTGTGAATTACAAGCCCAGTACTTAAACTACCACGGAGCAAGTTCTTTTGGCTTGAAAAACATTGTGAAACATCTTACCATTATATACTATAGGACCTATATCTTTTTACAGAAATACAAATTATTTTTCTGTCAATTTGTGGTCTGCTTTTGTGTTGGCTAGAGTTAGGCTATGCTTTAAAAATATGTACATTTAAACCCATCTCACCAGCACGTTGAGAATGACAGTTGAAATAGAAATTTGAAGTTTTATGTACTGGGGTAATTTCCAAGAGTTATTGAATGCACCTGTCTCGTTTCATAGTGGTCCAGCTGATGTTTCCTAATGTGAACACATTTAGCCTGTCAGCTTTCTCTTGGAGAAGCTGCTGCACACAGTCCATCACTCATTGATGGCCTCCACTGATTTAATTCATTGAATTTAATGATGGGCACATTACTAAAGAAAGTGGACGTTTTCACAGCGGTTATTTCCTGCTTGCTCTTTTGTAGAGGCATCAACACAGCTCAGTATGTCCTATTTCATCTCTTCCAGACTGAAATACAAACTGCAGAGATATTCTAAAACTGAAGTTCATTGTATGATATCACATATATATTGTAATTATGGATAAAATAGAGAGACAGAAAAAAATAAAAGACACACTGACTCACATTCATTAGTAAAGTCACAGTTTTAGGAGTTCAACAATCCGAAACAGCTGGCAGAGATGTTGTTAGGCAAAACAATTCTCATATGACTGTCCATGTTGCTAATATTTTCCTACTATTTTATCATTATTGGAGTAGCTGTATTTTTATTTAATGGTGATTTAATGGAGTGTTTCTTTGAAAGAAAATTCTCCGTTTCGTCAGACTTAAAGGTTTCCTTTGAAAAAACCCGATACTTTCAAGTGCTGGAAAAAGCACCTGCTGAATGATCCTGTGGTAAAAAAATGAAACCCTTTACAAGATTAGACTCAAAATTAGCTGCAATGTTGTATAGACAAAGGGTATTATGCTATATAATTCGTGATGGTTGAGGGAAAAAACTTTGTTGTCAGAATGTCTTTTCTAGGAGTATTAACTAACTATTATTGAGGTGGAGAAAATCTAGGTTGCTGCTAAGTTTATATTTTTCCCAGGTCATGCCACTTTATCATAGCTTAAATTTATTACAGTCAAATTTGCCTGGATTATGGTGGGGTTTTTAAAATGTAATTTATTTGTTATCTAGTTTGCACAGATGGAAGACACCTTGCTTGTGAAATTGTGGAAAAATATGTTTTTAATTATTTAAAGCAAAGGAGACTGTCTATACATTTGCTTTCATGTTTTGAAAGTGAGTTCTGATGACTTGGTAGAAATAATTAGTCCATTGATTTTTACTGGTTTTTTTTTTTTATGGTTTGTAAAAAAAAATATTTTCAGTTCTACAGTGCGTTTAACTCATCGGACTAAAGTGGATGCTACAGCTAATTTAGCCTAATGGTTAAAAATTATGTCAAAATGTATCATCTGTTACAAACTAAACGTAATAGTTATATAATTCTATTCGAGACCTAGAACACAAAGAAGATGCTGGACCTAGTAATGCAAAACATAAAATACTGGAACTGCAGAATTTTAAAAATAGTTGGAATGAAATGCCTTGACCAGCATGTACATTTGTAGGCAATAGTACTGTAGCAAGGCACTAATCAGCTAAGTACCATAATCCTCCTTATAGGGTAAATTCTTACTTGACCTCCAGCTATATACAGCACATGGTAACAGCATTAAACTGTAACACTCCTCTCATGCTCTCAATAGCTTCCCATTGGGTCAGCTCTCTGACTTGAATTGCTGTTGTTTTGTATACTAGACTTTTTTTTTCCCAGATGCCTTATAATTTGAAATTGCATTTTGTGGAAGGGAAAGGATTGTGAAATATATCTAAAAAATTGTGTCTCATGATTAAGAGACTGCTCATATGATTTCACTGAACCTAGAGGATTAAATGAAAGACCTAGCCAGAAAAGAAATTGATGTATTCTCATGAACCCGAGGCTTCCTGCTTCCCAGATGTGCAGTGGCTGATCAAAAGGTAAAGCAAGGAAGAAAGATGCTGAACGTGTTATGTGAAAACAATGTGTAATGCTCAGCATTTTTTGTTCCTTTGGGGGATGATTAGGCAGATATTTTTTGCTTTTAGCAAATAAAGCTCAAAGTACTGAAAAACTTTTTATTGTTCTTCAGGTATATGAGAATAGTATCTTTCACGAAGTCTTGTAATTTTCTTTAGTATTTTAAGTTGTATTATATTTTCTGTGACAAAAATATTTCTTGAAAAGTTGGATTTCTTTTTCATAAAAATAGCATATGCAGAATTTTTGAATTTTCTGGCATTTTATATTATTTGAAGTCTTTTTTAATAACAATTCAGTATTTTATTAACTTGTTCTTATGTTTTAATGTTTCTGTGACACCTGGGTTTTAAACTCATTTGAATCCTGATATATGGCTGTCACTTGATTCCACCCATCTGCAAATGACTTCTAGGGTGTCAGTGCTGAGACTGATAACTAGAATGCACATTCTGACCAATTATTATCGAAAGCAATTTAATTCATTTAGCGTTATTTTTGTGATTAGCTTTTTTAACAAGAGATTTTAATGAAAAAGTAGGTCAGATATTTCTTGTTTTACGTATTAAGTGGAAGTACTTAGCAAAATACTCACTTTGAAAACGGTCAAAAGTATAAATACCCCCTCCCCGCCCAAAACCTCAGGATGTTTAATCTATTTGTAAAAGGTGAGCATTCATCCATGTAGCTGAATGAAGAGTAAGAATAAAATATTTTTCTTCTCTCTTTGCAGTTGTCTAAAATTAAGTTATATGATATAAGGACTACTGAAAACTTAGTCAAAATACGGGAGGATAAAGCCATTTCTACTGGTAGTGCCATTTTCCTATCCGTGATGTTCTTGATATAATAAAAATGTATTACCTAAATATTTGTAGATTAGCTAGGGATACTTAAATCACTAGTTTTGTTCAGCATTTTTCCATGTTATAACTCTTGTCCCAGCACAAATTGAAATTAGCTCTTGAAATCTTCCATGCTGAATTTCTGCTGAATTCCTCTTCTAGAAAACATGTAATGGTGAAGTAATTGTACTGTTTTGTATGTCTGTGTAATCATGTCAAGTTCAAAGCAAAATTGTTACAAGTGGTGAATTTAATTATGTTAATGTTTTTTCACTACTGATTTCATTTCAATCCATTGATACCAGGCTGCAGTCAGTGAATTTATTTTTTCAGATAAAATCTAGTAGAGATCAGCATCTGCAGTATTACTGTCATGCTCCAGTAAATTTTATAATCATCGTTGTAAACTTAATTCATTATTGTTTGAGGATATTTAGCTGGAAAGTATTTTAATGGTTCAAAATATGGTTGCTATAAAATAAAATTTGTAAGGCATGGCTGAAACGAGAAATAATGTCTCAGATGAACTTTACTTAATGAATTGCTTAGCTGAGTGTTAGATGTACTTCAGGGCACTCTGTTAAAACTGTATTGGTCAAGAAATGCAATAAATACCTTTTTATCAGAGTAGGCTGTTTAAATGAGTTAGCTTGGAAATCATACATTGATTGCTTATGTTCTTTCTTTTTGGGGGGGGGGGGGGGAGATACCAAGGAGAGGAGAACAGAGAGATTAGAAAATTATTCTTGTGTAAAACTAGACAGCATAGAACTGCAAAAGGAGACCTTGGCGGGAGGAGAACAGAGAGATTAGAAAATTATTCTTGTGTAAAACTAGACAGCATAGAACTGCAAAAGGAGACCTTGGCGGAAACTGGAACTACTTAGAAGTCAGAAAAAGCAATTTTTTCAATAAGCTGTAGACACAGCTGCTTTGAAGAGTGTGCAGAATGATTTCTCCTGCACAATGTGACTCAGCAAAAGCAAAGGTAATAAGCAGAGAATGAGAAAAGGAGTCAAATCAATACCACCTAGTCTTTTAAAAACACTTCCAAAAATAGGTAAACATTTTGCAGATTCCTCAGTATTGAAAAACAAAACAAAACAAACGAAAACCTGTGGAAAGGCTTTCATAAGAGTACCTAATGGTGAGAGAGTAGGACCCTTCCTGAGAAAGGCAGTCAGATCTTCATTTGCACGGCAAGTTTTCTGGTTTGTTGCACTCATGGGAGTTTTGGTTGCAAGGTCTGGAGTGTGTACAGCTCAGCTTCTTGCAGCCTAGAGACTTTTTTGCAAGGTGTCATGGTGTTGTTTTATCTGCCCCTTGTCCTGCTTCTTTAGAATAAGTGATTGACTGTTGAGAACAGCACATAGGAGTATGAAAGTTTAGAACAGTAGAAATCTTGCACGCTCGCTCAGGAACCAACCAGTGCTGTTTTCCTGTCAGGAGCCACACAGCAAAGCCAAAGCTGTGCTAAGTGTGACAAGGTCTCTGACAAGAAGCCCTGTCTCTTGCATGGCTTTCATAACAGAGTTCCAGTAGGAAATAAGAATTTTTCTGTACTCTGAATTGTTCTTTCCTGTACTGTAAGTACCACATTTCGAATACAGTTAAGCAAAAATTGCAGTATGTGCAGGAGAAATTTTAAGTTTTAATTTTCCAGTCAATTTTTTTCCTTGCTAACATATATGAAACAGAGAACAGAATATTAAAGTACTGTCTAGTAAATTGTAATTAGGTCTTACAAGTATGTGACCAATATTTGTTTTTCAAATATCTGATGATGGCTCAGGCCCACTGAGCCCTGATTGCTTTTTAATTAACCCAAACCTTATCTATGAAAAATACCAATTAAATGCAAATGAATTCAGGTACCCATATGTTTGAACATATCTTTAGAATGATATTTTTTTAATGTTTTCTCCAATTCACATATGTCTTCTATTGGTCTGAGAACAAGATTAGAAGCCAGGAAGATCTGAGATCTAGTGGTATAAATACTTTATATATATATAATACTTTATATA
>NW_010412216.1:0-9981 GCF_000710305.1 Buceros rhinoceros silvestris
TTATATTTATATTTAGTCCTCTGAATTTAGGAGGAAAGGATCATGGAAATACGACAAGACAGCTTTTGTGCAGTAAGGAAAAATATTTCCAGAGATTTCAACAAATCAGTATTTGTTGCATACTGGATTTATAACATTTATATCATAATAAGTCCGGAACTAATTTCTCAAGATCTCCTTGTCAATGCATGCAGTGGTTTCCGTAGGAGGAGCTTCCCCCATGATGTAAACAACACATAGGAAAGGTCTAATCGAGTTATCTTCTTAAACATTTATACTAGCTAATGAATTACATTGGTGAAAACTTGGTCTGACATTTTAGAAGTAGAATAATTCAGGTTTGTCACAGGATAATCTGCTTTTGTTGTCAGAAACAGTGATGTTACTTTTCTGTAGCCAGATTATTGGTATAGCAAGACTCACTTTTCCCCAGGCAGTTAGAAAATGGGAAGAACAGCGAGAGCTGGAATGTAGGTGGGAACTCTGGGGATTTGTAATGCATTATTATAAATTACTTTGCTATTTATGTAGATTTAAATAATAAAATATATCAATAAGGCTTCTTATCAGCTGCATTAAATATGTTTTCAAAGAAAGAGCTAAGTCAACCTGCATTTAAAAATCCTCTCCTTTATTTCTATCATCACTGTGGGAGTCCTTTTCTCCATATACTCTCCATAGGTTTGTACGCAGAGGGATTGAGTTATTTTGAGCCAAGGACTGCAAAAAGAAGTTTCTTCTCAGAAAGCCTATATTTACATGTATCTCTGATATGTGTGAGGCATTGTTCAGAGGACGGGTTTTCATTGCTAGCTCATGCTCAGACAGAATTGTTAAAAAAAATGGGTTCTGATACAGTACACAATGTCTTCATCAGTAAGCTGCATAAGAAGTTCTACCATCTTTCACAGCGAAGTTGAAACGTCATGTAAGAAAAAAACAACAAAAGGGACCTTAGGGACAATTACAAAATATCTAGGGATCTGTTTTGAATGACTTCTGTCAAAAATGTCTTTATCTTAGTTTTTTTAAACATAGCTGTGATAACAAAATACTGAATAACATTGTCTATTTTCTTGACAAAAGAAAATATTTTCTACAAAATCTGGTTTATGCTCACCTTAACTATTTTTTCCTTTCTGATCTGCTACTTACAGTGAGCTGTCTTTTAGCTCGGGTGTGGCCTGACAGTTTATTTCACAGCCATCTCTCTTAAGCAGACAAGACATAAAAAAGAAGCCTCTCTATCCCTTGTGCAAAATTTTGTTTTGGAAAGAAGCTTTAAGAAGTTTTTAAAAGGTCGATTAATCAATCATGGAAAAGTAAAAACGTTATTTGACTTGGAAGCCTCACCACACCACTCAAATAATGAATGATGAATACCAAGTCTTTGAGTGAATTCTTGCAATCAACAGTCCATGGCTAATCGATAGGCTGACATTTTCACACAGTTGCAGAAAGTGATCAAATTTCATAAGTATCACGGATTGTGTGGAAAAAATCATGCATGGAGGACAAAAAAAAAAAAAGGATCAAACTTTGCCAGAGAAGTGTTATCAGTTGTGTGTGGCCAATGTAGCCATATACAGGGAGAAGGCGCCACCTATGGATCTGCCAGCCCTGCTCTCATCTTGGGTTACCAGTTTGGCTCATGGAAGGTCGATGGAATTGTGAAAGGATTGCACTCTTAGCTCTGCAACACTGTTGTTCAAATATTAGCTGTGTATGTCATCAACAGCATACTCATTACATGAATTAAGACCTGGCTGGTATCTCAGAAAGCAGGTTATTCTTGCTTATTCGTCTGGTCGTAGAGGTCATTTCAGAATCGCTGCTGAGCAAACTTACAAAGGATAGCCTGGTTTTGGAGTGGTAAATAATAAAGAGCAGTAAAACAGTGATCAGGCTTGCTTGATGACCTAAGCTGTGCAGAAAAAATGCGTAAGGTTATGCAAAAGTTATTCATCAAGAACAAAGGATGAAGAACAGTGTGTCCTGGAAAGCAGAAACCCTAAAAAGAAATAACATGAAATGTAAAAGCAATGCTCTGATAAAAGCAATAGATATTGCCCATGATGAAACAGGAGCAAGCAAACAGGAATATATTTTGTATCCATGTGGCCAATCTGACACAGGAAGGTATGCAAGGTAAGTGCACAACAGGATGTTTAAAAATGGGAGAAGGTGAAGAAAGAGAAATTATACAAGTCTTTGAGTAAATGCCTGGAACCTGGTCGGTTTAGTTTATCAAAGAGAAGTTCGAGAGCTGATTTGATTGCAGCGTGTATGCACTTTGCAGAGATAAACAAGCTCTTTTGAGCTAGAAGAGGCAGAATTAGTGGTAGAAATCTTATGCCAGGATAATTCAGATTTTTTTTTTTTTTTAACTGTGCTGACTGTTATCCACCGGAATAAGTGGAGAAATTGTATGCCCAGAAAAATCAAATTTTTTTTTTTTTTTTAACTGTGCTGACTGTTATCCACCGGAAATGGATAGCAAAGAAAGGTGTTTATTCTCTGGTTCCTGACATCTTCAAATGTCGATGTTTTTCTGAAGAGAAGATTTATTGATATGTAACTGTTTTTTAAGGAGTCAGAATGTGGTGTACAAAATGATAACCTGATAATCTTGATAGTTACTTCTAACTTTCTAATGCATTGATGCAAATACTGATTTTCAGCCCTGAGGTGTCTCGCCACATTAGCAGCTTCATCATCAGTTGAACATCTAGGTAGCAATTAGTAAGTCAGACTTATTTGTGCCCTTATTAGATGCATGGTAAGTCAATTTATGATGGAAGCAGCTACGTTCTGATATCCTGTTACATCTGCACATTACTGCAAAAACTTCTGTTTGGCTCACCATCATGGGCAGTCTTGTTCCCAGAGCTGGCTTCGTATACAGCTCTCCATTCACCTTCTGATTTAATACACAAACCAGCTTTGGTCTTAAAATCAAGAGGCAATGTTAGCATGTTTAACATGAGCTTATCTAACCTATGACCTATGTCATCAAATCTGAGGTACGAAAAACCTTTTTCCTCTCTAAAACATTACTTGAAAATTCAAAGATAATCTCTGTACAGCCTCCAGAGACCATCAGCCAGTAAGACTGCTGTAGCCTGGATCCTGTCCAACCTAAAAAAGGAAAGAGAACACGAAGGTGTCTAGGTGACACCTCCTTTGTTTTGCTTTAATATGCTTACTAACCCACCCCAAAGACAGTCACAATGAGCAAAATTTTTATAAGCATTTCTAGTACTGGGAGAGTTATTTATGTAAGGTTAGTGACTCTAGTTTGGGAAGGATGCTGGCACCATGACCTCCTAGGGGAAAAGTCAATGAAATCAGGACATAACAGACCCAGCATGCATTATTTTCTTTGGTTTGGTTTGGTTTTTTTACAAACCAGGACTGAAACCTCCTGAACACATTCTCAGCCAATATAAAGAAAGAAGGAAATTACCGATAATTGACTACATAAGTCCTTTTATTTCCCTCTTGAATTGGACTGGGCACCTTGAAAGAAGGCAGTTTGGTATAAATGAAATTGATCTTGTTCTCATCAGTGACCAAAATATACTACTTAGAAATTAAACATTTTGCATAAATATTATTATCTGTTATTATAGAGAAGAAATAAAGTATTTTTTAAAAACAAAAGTTTATTATTCGAAGAGGTGAGGGGAGCTTTGGGCAAATAGAAATCTGAACTTCTTAATCCAAAACCTTTATGAATTTGTATTTTTTTGTAATATTTTCATTAGCATTTCTCTCAGTTTCTAGGCAATCAAGAAGGATTAGCATTTTTTAAAATTAATTCCTTTTCAGTTGAAATAGTGGTTGAGTATATAGTAATACTTAACACTCTATTCCTAGTCCAATTTTTCAACAAGCATGTTATCTATGGAACTAAAGCTGTATATAGGAAGAACGAAAATATTCTCTGGAAGCAAAGGAGTATGCAGTCATACATGCTCATAACTCCAGGAGAAACCTTTACCTTCCGTTTGTACCTGCCATTATTTTCATTGTAAAGTTTGTCACCCCACTGCAGTATCTCTAGTGCTTAACTTGTCTCCAAACACATTAATATCTTTTTGTGTTGTGGCTTTCCCTCAGTCATTCGTATCCTCCAGCTACAGGGCATGTGTTATCAAAAATCTGAAGGCTTGGAGTTATGCTGTGCCTTAGATGTGGAAAATAATCAAATATTAACCTGTTAGTTTCATGAGGAACAGCTTCCAATTTCAAAGCTGTATCTGACTCACTATGATTAAAAAATAAACAAACAAAAAAACCTCTGTCACTAACATCATTCAGTGATCAATGTGACAATCTCCTACAGTATCTCATCTCAATTTTATTGAAATATAATTATTGATCTCATATTCTTACTGTTTCACTTGCAGTTTACAGTTGTATACTTTTGTCTTTTTAATCTCTGGCTACCTTCCAGAGGCCAATTTGCAGAAAGAAATTTTGTTTGGAAACGTGTATGAAGAGCAGTTTTTTTCTGAAATGTTGTCTGAAGTTCACCTTATAGTATGCTTCAGAGAAACAGAATATGGCTTTAGGATTAATTATTCTTAGAAATGAAAAAAAAAGCACTTGTTCTTAAGTAGCTATTCTGATACAAGAGAGCTAGCTCTTAAAAAATCAAGGTGTGAACAAAAAAATTATTTTAAAAAATACAAGAAAAAATCAGAGTGCGCTTAGATTTGCAAGTAGAATCACTTTCTAGAAATCTTTCATTATATGCAATACCTTTTTGAAATATTGATCCACAGCAGTAGTTGACTAGTTAGAACTGAGGTCTTCTACTAGTAAATGTTAACTCCCTGCATTCCTGAAAGCTACTACAGTCATGGAATACAAGAGTTATTTCCCTTTTGACATTTTCTACTCCTTTCAGAATTATTTTCCATTTATTATATACATATAGGAAATTTCTCCCAAAGCAGTGGCATCTATGTATAAAATGAAAGAATAAAATATCCCAGAAGCTTCACCTTTATCTACGGGAAGGTCATACTCATTTTTTCCTTTGTAGCAAAAGAAAATGAAATCAATCTGGTAAATATCTATAGGCAGCCATCAAAAAGAAAAGTGGTTCCTCTGTTCCAAGAGAAAAAGGAAGTAAATTCAAGTCTGAAAAAGTTGTCACTAGCCAGAACCTGCCAGTCCTGCTTATTTTTAAATCAAACAGCCAATGGTAATGAGGTGATGTGTGTCTCAGGAAGAAAAATCAAATAGCAGAAGCTACATCTTAGGAAACATTCGCAGTTAGCCTGGTGGTCTGTAAGGGTCCAAACCCCCAGACTTTTCTGTTTTCAAGGCCTTGAAAAGTTTATCTCTTACAATGAGTAAAAATCATCAGCATTACGAAATAAAGTCAGTGAAAGGATTCATGCTGTTTAGATTGGGAAATAACCCATCCATGAGAAGATCAAATATCCTAGGTGGGTCTTTCAGAAATGCTCGCTAACGGCATATCTGTTATCACATTCAAATAGACTGACATCCTGAAATTCCCGTTTGATTTTTTTGCAGACATTTTTACTGAAGCCAAAATGTTTTTAATATCTGTAATTTTGTGCCTCCCTGTTTAGAAACTGTGTTTTTCTTGAAGTGTGAACATTCATATGTAAACTTTCTTCTACCTGTGCATATCTCATCAGAAATCTCATCAGAAATAGGTGATTTCTTTTTGTCATGTAAAAATTATCTTCTTTATTCCTAAACATTAATGGAAATTAACAGTTAACAATGGTATTACATAAGTGTTAAAAAGAGGTATTCAGTAAAGAGCTGAATAAACATTACAGTAGTATATTCATTACATTTTTTGAAAAAAAAAATAGAACTAACAATAACTTAAAAAAATAACTTCAAAGAAAAAAGTCTAGAGTTACTCTGTTTCTTTTTTTTATATGAAAATAATTTGGCGTTACATCTGTATCTAAGTCTACTGCAATGTGTTTTACAAATATTGCACACATTTATTAATCTATGGATACTTGCTTCACCTCAAGTTACCTTCCCTCACACTGAAGTGAGATTCCTCGCGGGACCAGTCTCACTGAGTAGGGGCACACTTGGATGTACCTTAAGCTGGTCATGCCATGGTTATGTGATCTATTTTCATAGTAAGTCTGCTGCGCTAACTCTCCTGATTTGAACTGAGTTGTGCTAGACAGAGCAGCAAAAGCCTCCAAGGAGCTGTCTAGACACCTGAAGTAATAACTGGAAGGCAAGGGCACATGAGCTTTTATTTACTGAAAGATACTGTTTAAAGATTTTTGAGAAAAGCGGTTTTAAAAACCATGAGAGGTAATATTACAGAAAAACAAGACAGCTTGGAGGCTTAATTCTGCTCCCTCTTGCACACAGTGTAACTCTGAATTAAATGCTGTTATGCTAGTGAAAAATATAGATTTAAGATCATAATCAGGGAAAAGTCACGTGAGAACAATTTCTAGTTTTCTAGATTAATACTAAAGTAAAGAACACATGAAAAAAGTTGGAACTTCTTTCAAGCTTTGAGTTTGTTTAATCCATTGTTTATATAATTCATGTACAGTTAATTAGTTTGTAGTTAAATAAAACGTTTTCTCAAATCATTGAAATGTGGCATGAAAGTTTGATATAAAAGAGAAAAGAGCTTAAAAACCAGCAAAAAAGTCAGAGGAATCGCTTCTGGTTCAGGACTTTTTACTCGGTGATAGGTTCTCATTGAAGTGATTTTAGTATTTGCACTTAAGCATAAAAATAGCTTCTCATAAAAAAGGGTTAAAATCTCTGTGTTAAAATTTCCATATTAAAATTACAGCCTTAACACCATCACAAAACTAATTACAATGGAGAACTGAGCATTTTCTTCATACTGAGGGGTGAGTAAGGCCAAACATTAACTATTTCATTTTTTCCTTAACCAAAAGTTCATCAAAAGACTTTAAATTGTTTAAATATATCTAGAAGGAATCATTAAAGCAAAGATCGACCAGGCTACATTTCTTGCCTTCCACAGGATTCCTCTTCCTTGACAGTGTTCCAAGATACATAACGCCAACCTTCAACCACGCATTTTGTCACTAACGCATGGTTTGGAAATGTCCATATACTCTCGTATGGCATGAATACCAATCCAAGTAAGATTTGTTGCCTGCCCTGGAAGCTTTCATGCTAGTCTCACACCAGTTGAAAATACCTCAAAACTAGCAAACAGGTTATAATTTCATCATTTCCCCTTTCCCTGCTGTAAGTTGGTGGGTGGATCAATCTGTTTTAAGTAGTGCTTTAGAATTAAACTTACTTGCAGAAGTATAATAGCATACTCAACTATGATTAGTAAATAATAATGAAAATGCTATTTTTCAGTGAGTTTGAGAAAAAAAGAAAAACACATTAAAGAACAAATCAAACAGGAGAATGTTAAAAGGAAGATATATCAGATAAAATGTACCCTCTGCTGAAGCAATTTAGTATTCATACTCTGCCAAGATGTCAGTAGTTGGAAGGAGAAAGACTCATCAGCTTTCAGATCATGTGTAAGTAGGGTTGTTCAGGAGAATAAAATTTTTTTCAAAATCTTCCAGATGACAAAGATGACCTTTTCACCCTCTGGAAATCACAACAGTTTTGTGGGAATAATAAGTCGTTCAAGAAATTGTGTGCTTGAGTAACTGATCCCAGTTTTATTTATACCGGTAATATAATGCCCAACTTTTTTTGACTTGGTGGAATTAGTCCTGTCTGACATAAATGGGAGCCAGGCCAAGATTGTCTATTACCTACAAGATGAGGATAAATAAGCCAGGCTGTGAACAGGATAGCCCCAACACGGTGGAGGATTTCAGTACATCCCTCAAATAATAAAGCCATATTCAGTGTGTGCAGCAAAGCAAATTTCCTCCAACAGGAGGAGCGCAGCCTGAAAATTTTTTTGAGGATCTCAACCCACATCCTGGCTAGACAATCTTAAAGATGAATGAAAAATATTGCTTTTATGCAGAACATAACAAGTTCAAAGGAAAAACAGAATAAAGGCACACATGCTAAGTAATGTATGTTAGAAATAATCTCTGTGCAACCCATCAGACCTAATGAGACAAGGAAGAACTCATTAAAAGAATAAATCCTATGGGTTTTTTTCTAACTGATGATGGGAACTTATAAGGAGAGTTCCATTACCTCTGTTGATTCTATTTACCAGAGCGAGCAGTAGTTGTATAGGGATTGCCCTCTAGTGTGATTTTCACACCCAAGCTTGGTGCCAAATCTTGGTTATAACATGCCCCGTGGGAACTGAGCCCTTAAAGATGTAACTGAAAGGAGGGAACTAAGAGAGGTGTCTAAGCCGTTCAAAGAACAGTAAAGGAACGTCAAAGAAAAGAAAGGTAAATAAGAAATTTGGATAATGGAGAAAGAAGTTTAGAAATAGAAGTAGCTGATATTACTGCTTCTGAATGATGAACCAGAGCAAAGTATGTTCCTAACATCTGTGTTTGTGAACGGGCTTTCAGAGCTAGGTATGCAAGTTACATTGACTATCTAAGACATCAAAGCTATAACTCCTTTTTTTTTTTTTCCCCTCTTACATGCAAGATTCTCCAGCATATACCCCTATGTTTCTCCATGCTCTGTTACCTGTTGCTGCTACCCTATTAAGTCCTTGTTCTTAGTTTGGGGATATATAATACATGTAGGTTGTGCTTTGAGCATACTTTTAGGACCCTGATTTGGAGGGGTGTGTTTCTAAGTTTAACCTAACCATATAATCTCACAGGGTTTAAATGGATTTTCACTTAAACTAGGAGCCTAAGAAGCTTGGTAGTGGGGAACATCAATTCTTAAAACATTGGTCTAAATCTTAGTGATATTTTCTGATTGAAGTTATCCAAAATTTGTTTTGAATTTTTATTTTATAATACTATTCAAGACTCAATGGATTGGTTTTGGCTTAAGGCTATGAAGAGAGTTCAATATCTTATAGTTTCTCACCAGTGCTACTGAAGAATTTATCTCCTGTTCTTATAGATCCTTATGGCCCTGAGCCGGGGAACATTGAGCAGGGAAAAGAACCCACAAATATGTCATAAAGGATCAACTTATTTAAATCAGATTATTTCATCTCTCTGCTTTTTAAAGATATGTTATAATTTTTTTTGCCAGGTGCACCTTAAAATTATATTGACATTTTGGTGATTTCTCTTATCTGTGGATTTTTCTGCAGCATTCTTCAACTAGTTGGAGTCTTATTTTTCCACATAGCACACTTGTAAATTTGAGTATTAATTATTCTGATTCTTTTTTGTTATGAACACAGTTTCAAATGAGGGCAAGGAGGGAGGAGGTGATATGCGGAGGTTTATATCCACCGGCTAGTAAAGCATCTAAAATTCTCACTTCATTGCTTTATCAGAACACTACCCTTTTATTTCTCAGAAAGTTATTCCACAGTTTATTAAAACTGCTATCTTGGAGGAGACAATTTGTTTAACTCATAGGTCATTTTTTCACTAGAGGCTTTGCTTATGTGTATTTTATATAGCAATAACAATAATGATGATAATAATACTGCATGTTACGTGATGAGTGAGCACATTAAGAGATCTGATGCCTAGGCAAATGGAATGAAAGAGTTAAGGTAGTTCTTCAACTGCTTCACTTAAGGAAGCTAGTGTTTTAATAGCCCCAACTAGGATTAGAAGTTAGCACCTCGTTAAGATGAATGGGGGATATAGTTTGCACCTTTACTGTTGCTTCTAAGCAGTGTGGCTTGCAGGCTCCTTCTACTGCTTCTGGAGGGCAGGCTTAAAGAGTACAAGGCTGAAATCATTAATTTACACAGGGAAGTCTCTTTGTAAAAGAAATGACTAGTAACTGAATGTTTAATGAAACTGTGGTTCTGCAGAAAACCTTTTGCCAGTTTAAAGAGCAAAACATCAAGGGATTCACGATATTTTTGTACCCACTCTT
>NW_010412216.1:10042-18126 GCF_000710305.1 Buceros rhinoceros silvestris
GGGATTCACGATAGTTTTTGACCCACTCTGTCCATTGTTAGGTTTCATGACATAAGAGAAATATTATTACTCACAATACCTACTTTACACAGGTGCAGTCCTGAAAGAGTGCGCTCAGAAAGACCTAAGCCCTTCCCATGTAAGGAGGAAAACCAGATGTTTCCCTCATGGCCATATTTGCATTCAGTATTAAAATGAGTGAAGATATAAAGCCCACCTAGAGGCAGAATCACAGCTGTACTTTTAATAATAAAACATAGTGCAAATGGGCTTGATTCCTTTTCCTCTATCTCATATATAAAATAATTACATATCATATACAGATAAATTATTTTCTTTTGGTGGATTTTATGTGGGATTTTTCAAGGAGGCTGGTACCATGGTCCAAATTAAATCGAGGAAGGCAGGCAGAGTAGTCTGATAATTTCCCAAAATTTATCAAATTATCTAGCTGCAGGCATTCATGGGTGCCAACATAAATGTGTTTGCATGACACTTCACTGCCTCTGTTTTTGTTTGCTTGGAGCCATATAGGTTTGAGATAAAGTAGGTACAGAGAATTCCAGGTGAGTCATGATCACTCTAAGGACATGAGAAGATAAGAATAACATGTAACTGTCTTAGTACACATATATACAAATGTCTGCACATACATTTAGGCATATTCTAGCCTATTCAACCACAGTGAAGACAGTTTTACACATTAACATAACTCAGTTGAAATAACTAGTGGAAATGGTGGAAACATTTTCTATATAAATATTTACATTTGCCCTGTTTTAATGTCCTTATATAATTTTAATTGCCTTTTCAGTGGAATTACAGATGTTCACTTTAAATGGAAAGGCCTTTTAAATATCAATGCCTTCATATTTACAGAAACAAAACTGGTTCTAAAGAAACACAGAATGCCATAAATCAAATATTTTAGAGTCCACAGCATCCTTTTTCATTCAAAAGACAGAATTCCCATAGATGCAGTAAGTGCTGTAACAGATTCAGAGACCAGTAGGATATAGCCTGCAGTGATTAATGCTAATTGCTAGTCAAGGTTTTGGAAGGGATTAGTGATTTTAGAGATCCAACATTGAAAAAATGTCTGATAAGAGATTGATTTTCAGAAGAGGAACAGTCTCATCTTCCTGCAAATTGGACCCCTTTAAATTTTCTCTGCTTTGGTACCCACAATGAACACAAAATTGCCAGTTACTTCTGGAAATCTTGTCCAGAATTGAACAATGCTATTATACATACAATATGTATTTTATTTTCTGATTTCTTAAATATCCATCTTTGAATCTATTTTACTTTGCATCGCAAACTTCTGCATGCCACTGAACAGATAAAATCAACAGGCAATATTTTAATCCAGCCTTAATTCCTAAGCAGCTAAGGAGGAGATTTTCACTGTAAAGGGCTTGATGCCTACAATACATTTATGTGCAAGTTCATTAAGCACTATATCAGACTACTCATTTTCCAAACCAGCTGCAGGTTTAATTTGTTTCCAAGCAATTTAAATGTACATTTCTTGTTTAGGCAATAGAGCTGAAAGTTTTGCGACTTTCTTGCAACCAGGAATGAGTTAACAACATACATGGAAGTGGTTATATTTTTTCTAAATAATCCTAAATGTGTATTTAAGCAAAAAAGTTTCATAATATTTTCACTCTATACTATTAGGAATTTTGAAACAACTAATTACTGCTGGTATGCAAATTTAGTGAAACCTAATTAAATAAATATCAGATATATGGATAAATATGCTAGCAAAGACATGTACTTTATATCAGTTTGTACACATCCTCTGTTTGCTATGAAACCTGTTTAAACAAATAAGTGATAAAAGACTAAATGAGTCAATGAAAAAATCCCCTAAGTACCGAGTTGTGAATTATGCTATTAGATCTCTCCATGGGTAAAAGCATCCTCTGTAACGGATAAGTTCCCTCTTCGGTAAATACTGTCTCTTTCAAAAGAACAAATCTAGTAAAGGCCTGGAGTTTCTGTATATCAAGGAAGTATTTTTTAAAGCTGCTTTTATTGTTTCACAACAAAGACAAAAGACACTCATCTGTCAAAACAATAATGGTATTTTCATACTTCTTTATTTCATATGTCAAAAAACTATATGAGTGGAATAGGGAAAACCAAACTGATTATGTCCAAGCTCATGATTGTAAAATCTTTGCTACCAAAGATATTTTAACTAGCTGGACTCCATTGATCTACAGCAAAGCTTTGTCAACTAAAGCTTTTTTCCTTAAATTGATTCTCCATCTTGTCTTCTCATTCTTTCGACAGCACACAGCAGGAAGCTCTGTCTACATACAGAAAACAGGATCTTGCTGTAGGCATGGGTATAAAACAAAAAGACAGTGATTAAAGAGAAAAACAGACTGCTGTTAGTATTTGATCTTAAAATTATTGATCTTGTCAATCAGTTACAGACAGAGTGCCCATTTAAGTCTGTAATAACTATTAATGTTGCCAGAAAAATGCTGACCACTTGAAAAACAAAAGGCATGTATGATAATGCGCAATGATGCTTATTTGGCTGTATAGCTATTTGTAGTATGTGAGAGTAGGTGCAACATCCTACTTGACAAAATTCGTATCTTCAAAATTTATTTTAAAATCAAAATAATGTAATTATGTAATTATGAGGGTCACATGATAGACTTATGTCATGATAGGCTTCTGAAGAATTTGTTAACTAAGAACTTTTGATTCTGTGACTGCCAAAAACATTATTAGTTTTTATCTTTTTTATTTTGTCCTTCATGTGAAATTGTGTGTTTGTTCTGTCTCGAGTTTGCATTCTATTGCAGTTGTATGAATAGTAACTCTAAGCACATTTATTTGTAAATACAATTGAAAAGTAGTAAAAACAAAAGTCTTATTTCAAAACTAAGTGGACTTCAGTTGATTATCACATTAAAAGCAAAAACATTTGACCATTTGGAACAAAACAAAACCCCACAGATCTCGAATCAATCCTCATACATGCTTTAACTCACAATCAAATGTCAATCGCTAAGGCTTGTCACCTTAAGATGAGGTCAGTATTTTCAGGGGCACCAATTGTTGCAAAGTCCCACAATGAACCAACTTACAAACATTTAGCAGAAATGTTCATGTAACTCACAGTATTACGCTTCTCTCAATGAAGAGGGTAAAGCATTTACTAACAATTTGATAATGCCTCTGGGACAAGAAAAAAGATACAAATAGCACAGACAGATGCATCCAACCTGTAACTAGTAAAATATATATAGGGAGGTTGATTTACATAACAGACAATAGGAGTGTATTATAGTTTTGTGCCAGCCAAAGTGTTTATGGAAAGCCTTTGCCCACCTCTAGTACATATATAAATTAAATTTTATGAAATGCATTTTAAATATACTTCGTTGATCTTCTGAATTTATCATAAGCCTCTAGTTCATATTTTGGTGCCAGTCTAATGTGTCACATGGTTTTGAAACGAATAGAGGCTCATACTGAAGGGTTTTTCCCTGTTTAAATTACTTTATTGGTTTAGTGGAAGGATTAAAGGTAGACTAAAGAGTCATTATGATGACATAATAAAACACACATTGGTTGTTCCTTCACTTTAAAATCTGCTTTTAAAGCACATTTCTTCTGTCAGAAGCCAAAATGAAATGTCATAAAGCATCTGAACATAACAAAACCTATTTGAAACATTAGTTTGTTTGTTTTTATTTTAATGTAAGAAACACTGAGGTAAAAAAAATTAATATTTAGTACAGAAATTATTGTGAATTGCTCACTTTTCCTTATTATAGATAGAATACAGATGTTTCAATCATTTTTTGAAGTGACAGTTGCATATAAAACGCAATAACTTTTTCAACCTACTTTTTGTCATTGCATGTGAGACTTGTTTCACATTAAAAACTAAAAACCTCACACATGCTTTTTTGTGCCTTGATATTATATATTAAGTGTTGAGCTTTCAGTGTATGAGCAGATACATGTGGAACTCTAGAATAATAAAAAAATGCTTAAATAATATATCAATGAAAAAAAATAAAAGAATGCACATTATATTATGCAATGGAATCTAAAAATGCTTGTTTTCCTGCAATGGGAAAAATTAATGTGAACCCTCTTCCTCTTGCTCCCAAAGAGAGACTTTTCTTTCTTGGTATTTTTGACAAAGTTGTTTTTTTTTTTTTTTTTTAATCAGGAAGGAACCTTTCAATGCTGGAATCCACCTCATAACCCTAGAGAAAAATATACAAAACTTTTTTTCCCATTCTTGTTTTGACAAAGTTGTTTTTTTTTTTTTTTTTTTAATCAGGAAGGAACCTTTCAATGCTGGAATCCACCTCATAACACTAGAGACAAATATACAAAACTTTTTTTCCCATTCTTGTCAGTTAAATTATTTATCAAGCCATGATGCTTTCTCTCCGCTTTCCTTTTAATATAGCAGGACTTCACCCTTTGCTCCCGCAGTATTCTACAAGCCCTTGAAATAACTCTTCCTCTGAATTACTGGTTATTGGCATTGAAGTATTTCTCTGCTATTCTCCTGGACTTTGAAGCATGTCAGGAATTAAAGTCAAGGTTTGGCATAGAAGAACTCTGCCTGGGTGGGAAGGAACGGCTCTGCCCCTCCTGAAAGAAGTGAAAGAGTATGTGTGTCCGTGTGCCACTCCAGTGCTGGGACTTCTCCCCAGCCTCTCTGCACCCAGGAGAAGGCTGCTCATGCAGATGTGGGGAGAGATGGGGTTTTCACAAAAATGCCCAATGGGAACATATACCTGTGGTCCCACCTGAGATCAAGCCCTGGCTTCTCTGGAAGACATATGCCACCATAGCTGATTGGGAAGGGCTTTCCATTGGAACAAGGGCTATTTCTTGACAGGAGGCTGGAAACTCGAACTGGGGTGTCCAGGCCCTGATGAAATTTCTATTTTCTGACACAGTGTAAATTGTTATTATTTCTGGGGTGGAGATGTTTATGCTTCTACTAGTCTATAGAATTATAGAGGTGTCTGAATGCTGGTTATTGCTATGTCTCGGGGCAGACTGCATACCAAGGACATGAAAAGCAAAATGTGAGCAGGGTGCAATACTTCCTCTCCGTCCCCATTTCAACCCATATGAAATGCTGATTACTTGCTGATTAATACAACTGGCAAGAATAAAAATCCCAAATATTATGTCTTCATCTGCAACTGTTACCTCTCACCCTTTCCTAGTCCAATGATTTTAGCATTCATTTTCAGTATGATGTAGTCCGTGGTTTTTTTGTCTTAATGAAAAAAGAACCCCAACACATGATACAATGTTTTTTGCAAGGATTTTTGTTTTACATATATGTGTATGTGTATATGATATGCCAGTTTTCTCCTTTTACTTCAGCCTGCTTTACTGATTTTAAATAGTCTTTGTCATTTCATAAGATCTGAAAATTTCAAGCCTTGGTTATTATTTGGTATAAAAAGTGATGTTAGATTTTCAGAAGTGTATTTTAATGAGAGTTTTAATCAGATTTTCAGATTAGACTTCTTTTTGATCTAACACAGAGTTAATTTTGGTCTCTAATGGGCAGGCATGTATCACTATTTATCTTGTCAAGTCTTCTCTTGTCCATGCACGTACTTGTGGATGGAGTGTGAGCAACCTGGCACAGCAGATAGTGGTAAAACTAATTAATACCTTGCAAAATGATTATAACATAAAAAATTGTCACTAGTGCAAAGCAAGAAAGCTGTAAGTATAGATTTAAAAAAAAAACCCCACCTTTTTTTTATCCTTATTTATTTATTCACAGAAGGTACATGAAAAACTGAAGATTGTTTTGTCACAGATACACTAAAGGAAATGTACAGTTTGAAAAGAAGTGAGGCCGTGAGAACCTTCTGCTAATTATGCAGGATTTTTTTATTGGTCTAGTGTCAGAAGCTGTCCACAGTCAGTATGAAGCTTTGGGTAAGAGGGAAAGTTGGGCGCCTGCTTGGTTGCAGAGCTTTGTTCACCTCATCATCAATTCTTCATTGAGGAGCAAGATGAACCTCTGTCCTGATGCCTGATACCAGAGGGGGTGTTACTTTCAGAGCTAAACTTCACTTCTCTGCCTCACCCACCAACTTACACCCACTCATGGTCAGCAAAAGGCTGTTAGCAGCAAACAGAGCAAACACACCCACACAGTTCTCATGGAGATGGTTTGGGCTTTCAGTAGCATGGCATCCACATTTATCTCTCCCATTTCATCAAGCTGCTCTGAAATTTCCTTCACTGGAAAATGTAGGAGACATTTTTTGCTCTGTAACATAAGTAACCTCCAAATTTTGGTTCTTGGTGGTCAGTCCACAATGACAAGTCTTCAAATTCTGCCTTTGAAATGGACAGCTATAATTTGATCCCTAGATAAAAACCCAGAACACTGCTAATTACTTCTATTGAAAATCAGTACAGCTGAGACACAGCCCGCTGATCCAGAATCATGTCCTCTGTGACTACAGTCAGAACTTGATTTCCCTGAAAAGCTCTCTTGGCTCTCTAGCAGATGATGACTGCCCTCTAGTGACAAAGATATTTCTGCTGACACATTGCAGTAGATGCAAACGTTAATAAATATCGTCTTGTAGATCAATATATAACAAGAGGTTTGGAACAAAGAAATGTAAAGAATCGTCAGATCATGAGCAAAAGCACTGGGCTTGGAGGCATTAGGAAAATGTCTCCAGGTTGAATAGAGATGCCATCCTTAATTGCAGCAATTTTTTAAGGTTTGGTGTTTTTTTTATTGTTCAGAAGTTTCCGGATTTTTTAAATTTATGACATTCTTGTTATGAGCTGAACAACCTATGATTATTACAGTAAGACCTGAATAAGAGCTCTGCATTGCTAAGAGACTCACTTTCTGCTAAAAACATTCATCTGATTCCCATGCACTCACTGACATAAACTACATTTTTTGCAATACTTCTATGTGTTTGTGTACGTGTGTGTGTGTGTGTGTGCGCATCTATAAGTAGTAAGAGAGTCACATTTTCATAATTTTCTAGGTGAAATCACAAGTTGAATTGAGACCTAGTTATGGAGTTCATTTTTTGAATAGCGAAGACAATGTCAAATGCTAGCAACATTACCAGAAATCGTGAAGTACTATATTGAGAAGTAACAAAGAACTATATTGAATGTTTACATCAGTGTGTTATTTCATGTTAACTGTGAGATAGCCCATAGAAGAGAATGATGCGATTCAGAACAAATACATTAAATAATATTCTATGTAAACCCTTTGATTCTAATTGCTCTGGGAGAAGATAAAATCTCATCTACAGGAAAACCATGGGGGAAAATTATCACATTTCTACATGATGAAGCATCTCAGAATAATAGAGTTGGGGATAAAACATAAAATTGTCTTGCTGTCTGTGAGCATGTAAGTTTATAGTTCTGAAGTACTGTGCATCTCATTGCTTTCACTGGCAATTTAATTTCTAGACTTTTTTTAAAGAAGCTTTTTTTGTTAATTTCAGCTGTGATCTTCCCAGCATCTGAAAACTTGTCTTTCTTAATTGATGCTGAGAGTATATTGCCATGTCACCTACCTTACACTCATCCACACTAAATATTTACCTCTTTCCTGTTCAGCAAGCTTGTTCTTCTGTGCCATCATGCTTGCTGTTGTGACATCATGGGCTTTTAAAATCTGTAAAACTTTTCAGCCTGAGTTTGCTCAAATACTGATACCAATCCCAAAGTCCAACTCTACAATTCAAATGGGCATGTCATATTTCAGAACTAGTAAAGTCTTACTCATGGATTGGGCAAACACAAAGTGGAAATCGTATTGACTCAGTCAGGAATCACTGCTGTTGAGGAAAGCCAATAAGCACATGCTTAATTCACATTGTAATGTCATGTTGCCAAAGAATGTAGCCTTTTATAACAAAGATAGTACTCTATCTATCCAAATTAAATGATATAGTAATTCCGTCAGATTTACTGTCCTCAGGAAAATACATAGGGAAAACTTTTCTGTGCTGACAAAAGCATTTACTATATGTGGAGGAGTTCTATTGACTTCAGCAGGA
>NW_010412216.1:18209-31727 GCF_000710305.1 Buceros rhinoceros silvestris
TTTAAAAAAATTAGAAATATCTTCCCAAATTTTAGATGTTTCCTGAAGTAGAGCTTCAGGATAGAGCTTGAGAGAATAAACATAACCCCCCTCCCTTGGTTCTGGTGTGTATATACTACATGACAGTTTAAGTTTAGCTTCAGGGGGTTTACTATTGAAAAGTTTAGCTTCAGCACAGAAAAATATTTCTGAGAAATAAGTTTCTATATTTGACAAAGTCATGATACCAAATTATATAATTTTCTACATAGGAAGAATATAACTTTTTATTGTAAGAAAGAAACTATATGAACTGTCTGAAAAGTAACATTTTAACACAGATAAAATCCACGAACTAGGCAGGCATTACAACTGAACGAATGCAAAGTTGATCATTTTATCAAAGAAAGGAAGATGTTCTTTCTTGTTATCCACAGGTTTTGATAAGACTTTAACAGCACACACTTGGTTGTGTTGTCGTCATCGTCTTTAGCATTAAACCATGAAAAAAATATATCTGTGAAGTGGTTGCAATATCCATTTCAGCATTTCATGCAAAATGAAACAGGTACTTCCCATTTTTACACCCTGTGACCATTTGTCATCACCTTACCAACATTTTTAGGCAATGGGTATCCAAATTATCCTGCAATTTACTTTGTAAAATGGACCTATATATATTTTTAACATTATTTATTAATTATTTGTAGTGGTTAAAGTGACGGGTTTTCCTACAAGGGGCTGGTTCTTCCTCTAAATGTAACTTTTCCCCTTGTTGTTAAAATTGCCCAGGGACCCAGGTAGCCTCAGCATACGAAGGAGTTGTCACTGTTGTAGATCTGATGCTTAGACGTATATTGATGATGTTACTTCTGCTGACATCATGGTGTGTTGGTTAAGGGCAGTGCTCATCTGGAGCAAGATGAACTCCTCCCTTCATGCGTGACGGAAAATGCTAGTTTGATACTGGTCTTCTGGCTAACATTCAATGCCAATTCAACTGGGTCTTTGTCCTTGCCTTCCTAGTCTTCTCCAAGCCTCTTCTCTTTCCATGCCATTACTTTGCTGCAATCATGCAAGAGACTTCTACAAATGGAAACCAAACCCAAGCCACATTTTATGTGCTCATAGGATATATCCTTTGTGAACATACACGATGGTTGCTCAAAAATCAAATTGAAGGATGGTGGGGAACACATTCATCTGACTTTCAGTCCCTGCCAGAAGTTAATGACCACGTACATGAGTTTCTCATGAAAATAATTCCATGGAAACATTTGGAGATTCAAGTATCTTAATTCTGTTCATTTTGCTGAACTTCTATACCTTATTTTGTTTTATTTTATATGCTCTGGATCAGGAAGCGATACTGCATTGAATCTTACCAGCTGACTCTCTGGCCTTTGATCGGTCTAATAGTTTTCCCTAATACTGTTTCAGTATTAGTTTCCCTAATACTGTTTCCAATAAAACTTGGATCCAGATGCTGAACTCTTTAAATAGGTGTGTTTTATCATCTTAAGCCTTACCAAATCAAGGAAAGCATATTCAGAGTTAATATAATAGCTGATTTCAGAACTATGTAAAACTGCTCATGTAAGAGACCAGTGTATTTCAGTCACAGCTGTATCAGCATCTGCCTATGAAAACCACAGTGACCTCAGATATAGGTCAAGCTGTGCAAGATATCCCTGATAGCTTTCTGCCACTGAAGCAGAGGTGTGGTGTCCGCTCTGGTGCTCCTCTTCCACACTCCTCAGTGACATTCATCTGGCTCTTCCTGTAGTGACTCCGTTCTGTCACTTGGCACTCCAGCAAAGAATAAACAAACAGATTTCCACTGAGTTAGTGGTCTGCATTGCATTGAGGCAAACAGTGAGCTCATTCTGAAAGGTCCGACAAGCACCAAAACCACCACCAAGCAGGGCAGCTCCAGGATCTAAGACAGCAGGAGCCAGGGAAGGGAAAAGGCTTTTCCCTTTCAGGGACTGTAAGGACATGTCATGTAATTTAAATCTAAAGGTTCTTCATGTTAAGTCATTTTTAAAATACGAGATTATTTTTCTCTGGTGTGATTGTTTTGTGGGGTTTTTTTTGTTTGTTTGGTTGGTCGGTTTGGTTTTCTTTTTCATCCAGCTCTTCAATAAATTGGGCTGCTATGCTTACATTTTAGAAAAGTGTGCCATTTCATTAATGTCAAAATGTTTCCTTTAGATAAGTCACTTTTGGTGAAAATCTGTAGAAAGTAGAGAGGGCTACACAGAACATCACTCTGGCATATCCAAAACAAGGCAACAGCAAGAAAAGGGTGAGTCATCACTGTATTGGTGAGAAGGAGTGTGGCAATAACACCACCACATCTAGGATCCCCACATGCACTGTAACTCCACGCACATTAAGTGGACATTTTGATGTAATGCCATTCTTTTGATCTCACTTTGTTCTCATGCATAGTGAAAGTAAATCATGAAATCTCAGAAATTGCTAGGAAACAGCTCTTGGGTCTTTGTCAAGGGACTGTCACTTAGTTTGTACCACAACTAGAATTCCAACCCAGATGATCTCTAAGTGCTACAGAGATATGAATGTTTAATCATGATGATCAACATTGAAAACATAATGTTTTGAAATATTAGGTGTTTTGTATATAGACTGTGTTTCTAATGGAGTATCATAATTTTATTCTTTGTCATGGACCTTGATTTTGCAGAGTCGTGTGTGGTTTTTTGTAAAGCAAATTTCCAGTAATTTCTTATGATGTTGTCATCATCATCAGTTAGTAACACCTGGCTGGATATGTAACATAACATCTCTTCCAACCAAGCAAGCCCATCTACAGAGCAATTTATCAGTACAGTTGTGTTGAGCTATGTCCCAGAGATTTTATTTCAGACCAATCCTGCCCTTTCAGAAATGTCCCATAAATTCTACTGATGGATCATATCTACTTTAGGATTGACCTGTTTATCTTCTGCTGACATCAGCATGAACACTTATGTCTTGTTCTGTGCTGGAAAGCCATTTGGAAGAACGTAACACTGAATCTTTCAAGAGTGCACTCACAAGAATTATGCCGGTAGTAGAGAGGAGTTAATATTAAAAATTTCTGTGGAGGAAAAAACTGAAGATAGAGAAATTGGAGCTATACCGCTTGGAGAAGGGCAAAGAAGATCAATGTGTTTATTATCAATAAATCAATTTGCTAATCCAGGTGGAATTGTGCAGCTGTAGGATTTAGAGGGTAAAAGGACGTGAGCGTGTTGAGGTTTTTTTTTAATAAGAGGAAATCAATATCCTAATCAAATATCAGATGTGAGATGATGAGCAGAAAAGAGAATCTACATAATGTATGGTTCTAAATTGGTTTCCTAAAATACCCATGTTAATGATGAAGGAACTCATTCTAAATTAGTGTATATTGGCATCGTTTAATATAACTGCCATAACTTAACTTGTACCAGCTGGGAAATCGGCTTAGCATATCCGAAGATAACACTAGGGTAGAATTGGCCATTTTCCTCAGTGATGCTTGTTCCATATGGATAACAGTAAATTTATACAGGTTTTAAGTAAAATCAAGCTCATAGTGAGGATAGTTTGGAATGGCAGGCAAGTCCGATGAAGCTTTTCTTAGTCTGGGCTACAAATAAAAGGCCTCCCTCTGCCTCTCTTCAAGAACTGAGATTCCTCCCTAGCAGGATAACTCTGAGCTATTGCAGCTGAAGACCTTACATTAACATGAACTAATGAATGCCCACTTAAGCACATCATGATGCTTTTATTGCTGTATTGTTTAAAGTATCCAGCCCAGACACATCATGTACATGCTTTTGACTTATTTGAGTTTAATAAGGCTCCTCAGGCAGAATGGTTTACAACAAGGTTCTTACATTTTGGAACAGGCCACAACAATAATGACTAAATACATACCACATTTTTTGTGATCCATATACAACTCAAATATTTTTATCAGTTTATCAAAACGCTGTGTTTATTAAAAAAAAAATTGAAGAATCTTTATTGAAGCTCTCATTTTTTCATCATGAATATTCCAAGACTTGTACATAGTCAGACTGGCTTTGATTATATATGGGGTAGTGGAATAAGGATGGAAGAAATTAACAGACTCCTTCTTGGATGTATAGAAAAATAAAGAGCATTATGTCTAGATACAGGAAGAATAAAGTAAAACGGCAGATGTGATCGACATAATGCCTTCATTTTTCTGTTATTCTCAAATTAACTACTCATTCTTTTGACTATATGGGTTAAAAAACTTCTGTGAACTAGAAAGTGATTTATTTCGTGATGAACTGAGTAATTTAAAGTTGTTTTCCCAACAGGTTAGTTCAATCCGTGCTCACGTACAATTTGCGTAAAATAAACTGCCTTGCATCTGCCATATGAGTTATATTTTTAGAGGGTCTTCCTCTTCAGCTGTCATCTTTTAAGTGTCTACGAGTACAGTATGCTCATGCAAGAACAAATTTTTATTTCAGCAAAGGATAAAACAGACAATTTCACATTGTAGGAAAAAACAACAAAATGGCTTGTTAAATCCATTTCCTGAAATATACAATCATGTAGTATATCTGGGAAAATATACTAATTATTTTATTATAATCAATCCTACAAAGCTTTTTAAAGAAAACAGTTTCAGTAGTGTAATTACTAAGTTCTTATTTTTAGCATTTTCAAATTTCAAAAAAATTAATCAGAGATAATTTGGAGATCATCAGTGATGAAAAATCATTCTTCTTATTAAAGGACAATCAGAAATATGATTAAAGTTCAAAAGGAAAAGAAAAATAATCACTTTGTCCATTCCCTTCACCTAAGTTTACAACTAAATAAGTGAATTATTAATTGATTATATTTGCATTCAGTTATATGATGTAAACTAAAAGCTGCATCCAGGACATTTTTCCCTGAGTGTGCAGAACTTCTATGAAGGTTCTTGCTTTCTCTTGCTTAAAAATGATTACTTTTAGCACACCTCAGAACTGTTTAAAATGGAAGGTGGTCTGGTTTCTGCATCCTATTGTTCAGTTATTTAACACTTTTTCTTAAATACCAGAATTATATATAGATATATTTCAAGGTGTAATTTTTAGTCAAGATGTATTCCAGGTGGTTATTACAGGAAACCTATTATTCCCCATGCTAAATATATCACAGTTGGTATGTTACACATCATTGCGGATTGTATCTCACAGTCAGGCTGCACAAAATACCTAGCTCTCAAGCTACCTTGACTTCTCACAAATACAGGTAGTAAAAGTGATCCTTTCAGCCTGGATGATCTTGATCAGATCACGTAGCGCAGCATAATCAAAAGTTGTATCTGTTTTTCAGCGTCATCCTTATATGTCTTAACCCTTTCAGGTTACTCAACATAGCGATTCATACTAATTTGGCCTCTTTCCTGGGGCAGCATTTGTTTATATACCTTTGTGGGGGAAGAACAGAAGGATGCAATTATTGTGCATGCTTTCACGGCTACAGTGGAAAATATTTTGCTTTTTATATAGACTGGATTTTGACCATAGCAGTGGAGGGTCTACATCACCTAGATGCTACTACTGGACTTCATAATTAAAGCGTAATACATGTGCAACATGTTGTTTTGACCTTAAAAATTAGCATTTTCTTAAACTGCAGTTGCATTTGTCTAAAACTTGTAATTTAAAAGTTGTGGCCTTGGGCCAAGTTCTTAGATTCTAGGAATGGCTACTGACATCAGCAAAGTTGTGACTACTTATACTTAATAAGGGTCTATTTTCTTAAAATTACTGGAAAGTACAAGAATTAAAATTCAGACATGAGGGAATAAAATTATCTTTGAAATAATTTGCTGCTAGCTGATATGGGCAAAAAGAGTTAGAGTCCTCACTTGTGTGCAGCCGGAATACGGAACATTGAAGGAAGTTGCTGATGTCTTGAATAGGTGAGTGATATTGCTGCTAACAAGGGACCTGAAGTCTTAATTGGTTTGCTGTAAACATTACAAACATGTTTGCATGCTTCCATTCACTTTGTGTGCTGTGTTTTAGATAGATGGTATTCACACTGATAGCTTCAATTTAATTACAAAAAATCTGTTCCTTATTCAATTTCAGTTGTGTCATCTCATTATGTTGCCTATGAAGCATTGCAGGGTTCAATACACGATGTATCATGATGTCGGAGAGATAGTGCCACACAATGGCTCAATTCTGGTTGTAAGAATTGTCATCCAGATTGGAATCAATGTTGTAAATGGCTATTAAATCCACACGTTCTGGTTAACTGAAACAAAGTGAAAGGTCTGAGGAAGCACATTAGTTTTTATTACAACGAACAATTGCAATGAGTAGTAAAATTGCTCACCATTGGTGAATTCATCAATATGAATAAACATATCAAACCTCGCAGGACTGAGGACCCTGCCCACAGGCTGCCTTCTGAGGCTTAATGAATTCACAGTATGAACAAATTGATTCAGCCATTCCAATTACTCAATTTACTACAGTTGCCAAACAAGTGGCTGGAGCAATACTCCAGGCTGTAGAATGCAAGTTTGCTTCCTCCTTTTTTGCTACTAGGGATTGTTTCCAGATTTCGAAAATGCCATTACACTTTCATTGTTGTGTTTTGCTGGAATACACTTTTCAACGGACAAAACCCACTCGAATGAGAAATATAATTATCACTTTCTCAAGGATTATGTAAGGCATTTGGTCTCTGCCTTGTGTGAGTGGGTTTGCCAAAGGATATTAAAGAAATATAAAGATCTGTGGCAAAGTTTGGGAATAAGTCTTGTCCAAATATTTCACCATCTTATATGATTCCTAAAACTCTCTGGGATAAAGTATTTGAAAAGGGAAGCACATTTGCATGAGCATCTTTACTTAAGGGAAGCAATAGTTTGGGAATAAGTCTTGTCCAAATATTTCACCATCTTATATGATTCCTAAAACTCTCTGGGATAAAGTATTTGAAAAGGGAAGCACATTTGCATGAGCATCTTTACTTAAGGGAAGCAATGCTCCTGCCTGTAACCTCAGAAGGAATACAGGAATTCTAGGATGGGAAACTTAATACAGCAGATATTGGGGTGAGTGTTTTGGGCATGAGGTAGATTAAAAATTGCTGATTTATAGACAATAAATCTGTAATACAGCTGAGGGTTACAAGAAACTGTAAATCTCAGGGACAAGATTATCAGTAGCATCAATGTGGGAAGGTGCTATAAATCTGTTAGGTGAAAAAAAACGAAGCAGGTCAGGTAGAACACGAATAAGCACTAAAATCTATTTACCCTGGCCCTGATTATTCTAGATTAGTATTCCTGCTAATTTGTACTGCTGATTTCATGGCTAAAAATGGATATGAAACAGTATTTATTGAATAGTTAATTAGAAGACTGGTTTACAACAAACTGTTCTTAATACACCCTTCAGTTTGATAGATACATCCCTACATGCTTACAGAAGGAAAATAATAAAACCAAATATTAAATCCCACATTTTTATAAATGTCTCCTCAAGTTCTCAAGAGTATTTACTACTCTCCATTCACATGTTCATAGTGGCACGCAATTAAATAGTGCTTCTGACTTTTAATATCATATTGAATTCAGAAAAGAACTCTCTTAGGAAAATGCAGATTGTTCATGCTGGAAGTTTTAGGGACCCTCATTTAAATGAAATGCTTTGTAAATAGTGGGTGTTAAATGAGCAGGATAAAACAACTGAAGAATCCTGCTATTTCGGAAATTACTTTTTTTATGTTAAATGGGGGAAAATGGTGAACCTAATAAAGTAAAAGGGAAGAGGACTATCAATGACTCCCTTCAAGGCAGTCTGCCAGGCAGCCTTGGCCAGATTTCCACAGTACTACCTTCAGATTTTATTAAATTGAAATAAAACCTGTCATCTTGGCTTTCACTCACATAGTCAAATGAACAGTTTTTCACTTAGTTCCAACATCATCGTTGCACTTCCAGACAGCATTAATATTTCACAATGTAATATACATATTTCTGTGGCATTTTTTACATATCTGGCACCAGTTTCTGAAAAATATTCTGCTAAAAGTTTGAAAAGCAATGTTACTAACTATTTGATCATGTCAACTCCTTTTCAATGAGCTTCCTCAGGGACCAGTGCATTTGGAAATGTAAATCAAAGAATTAAAGAAATCAGAAATGGAGAAGTCCCATAAGGTCATCTAATCCAATCCTCTAGTAGCACATAATTGTTCCCTGTAATACATTTTCCACAGTTTGTTCAGTCTGGTTTCGGATACTTGGGAACACTGCTCACTGACGTGCTTTTTGAAAGCTGGAAGGGTGAGTTTGGACAGACCAGCCATCACCTCTAAGGTCACCTCTTGCCTCTTCTAATTTGTCCTGGCAATCACAGCTTTGTAGGGGTTTATAGAGGGACTGGGGATTGCCAAAATGGAAAGGAAAACCTGCAGCTGCCTACGCTCCCTCATCTTCCCCCTGGAATTTTCCTTATGTAGAAGGCTAAAGTAATGCAAACGAGCTATTTCTCATATTGATGGGAGCATCTTTATCACCTAGTTCTACTGCTGCTATCAGAGACTGTAGTTGTGTATCTGGCCTAGAGGACTCCTGTCTGTGTCCTGGGGGACAAAAGCTCCTACTAGATAGATTCTACCATTAGTCACGGTGTAACCTGACACAGATCTCAAAACCATGAAAACCCAGCAGCTCTCAATGATATTATTCCTTGTGTCTAACTCAAGGCCTTAGCCACTGGTAAGAATGGCAGTGTTGGAGGAACCTGGTTGGCCTGGAGGAGCATTAGTTAACAGAGAGTAGCAGTGAAATAGAATCTCTCCTAGGTGTACATCTGAGATATTTCAATTTTGTTCTAGTGGTGCTAGATAACCTTAATTATTGGGTTACTATCAAAGACCTACAAAAAGCTCTTCCTCACATTTCTGTCCTTCAGAGACATGCCTGCTGAAGGACAGAGGACATTATCCCTCTCAGTTTCATTCCTGTCTACAACCTCCTTTAACACCATAAACTAGGTTACTATCCCACGAATAAATCAAGATACATATTATTTTCCATACAAAATAATGTAGATATTATCCTTATTCTCCACACTTAGATATAGGTAGATGTACAGTGTATAAGTATAATCAACATGTCACTAGTCAGAAATTAATGTACTGCAGAAAAAAAGAGGTATTCTTTTCTATGTATATATGTTGCATCTGTAACAAAAGAAGTTGACTTATATATATACTTGAAAATACATGTGTTTTCATTTTGTGGTAGAGACCCTATTTGTTTTATTTTAGATTCTCTACAGAGACTTGTCATGCAAGTGAATAACTTAGCGTCATTGAGGAGATTTTAAGATTCTCTAACTGTGGAGATTTATGCAAATTGTTTATGGAAAAGTGGAAAAAACTTTTTCACAGGTAAAGGTCCACATACATATTTTCCTAAAAAATATGTCCTGGACTTTGTTTATTTACAGGTATGATGTGAAATCTCTGTATGAAGCCTTGAATTTTGTCAACTATGTTCTATAAACAAATTTAGACTGAGAAGTTTTTCAACTATCTACAACAGCTGACACTGTTTCAGAATTTCTAAATAATGACTACAGTTTTGGTCAGAGCTCATTTTACCATTCCTGAGGGGAAAACAGATTTTTCCCCTGCAAAGAATTCCCCTCAAGAATGAGAAACAAGACTGTGAGCATATTATCATCCAATTATTCTAAAAATCGACTATTTTGTTCTTTTGAATTCCCATTGACTTCAGTAATTACTTGGAGTTTTATTTTAGAAGTAGAACTTTAAATTGTAAGAATGCAAAATACAGTCCACTCCATGAAAAGTTTGTTTTTTTTAAAAAAAGTATTCACATGAAAGCATTTTCAAAATACTAAGCTAAATGATGAGTGGAGGTGCCAAAACGGGTTGATAAATCCTTCAATCATCCTGTATCTTTTCCAGCAGTTTTCGAGTCATACCTGAATTTCTTGCCTTTCAGCACATTGCACATACCTTATATATTTTTCTGTGAACAACACAATTAGAAGCTGCATCTTAACAAGAAAGGTTCAGTAAATCTCATTCTCATGTATGAAGGCATTTCCACAGAAAACTCATTTCCATAGCATTTCAGGCTGGCTTGTGAGAAAGGAGGCCTCTCAATATTTTCTAAAGAAACAGAATTCTATCATCTTCCCTCAATTGTTCTAAAAACATTTGTATGAGCCAGTGTATCAATCACATGATTTTTGTGGTTGGTTGTTTTGTTTTCTTCTGTTTTTAAAGAAGTGTGGGTTGAATTTCCGGTCCTTCTCCCACATATGGCTCCTGCTTTTTTTTTTTTTTTTAATTGAAACTAATCAAGCTCAGATCCACTGCTGGTATTTTGAGGTATAAAGTTTGAAGCAGAGTTGCTCATATTCCTGCCACTTAATGAAATCTAGAAAAAAACTGTTGTTTTTTTCAGGCTGCTGCCTTAAAGAGTCCAGCAGAAAAAAGTTAAGTACTATGTAGACATAAAAGATGTCCCTAGATTGAAAGAATTAGAATTTCTTTCTGAATTTGGAGCTTTGCCAAGCAAAAGTGAAGATAAACACGAGCAGGTTAAGATGTTTGTTTATTCTGTGTTAATAAATAAGCTTCTCCAGGATTAAGTCTCTTCTGTCTAGATTATGTCTAATATATTCTCAGTGAAGCCAAATGGAACACTAATAAAGTCTTGTTTATTCAGTTTTTTAAAAGGCAAAAGGTAAGGAATAATTTTTTTCCTTTTTTTGCTTTATTTCTTCAACAATGATTTCCTGATGACCAAAAGAATACGTAAGTAACATCCCAAATTGTTTGGAGCGTAAATGTTCTTTCATTAAATCTCCTCATCTACCATGTTCAGAAGAAGGGAATTGACCTCAGCTGAGAAACAATATTGTAAATACAGAAGCCCATAAAAAAGCTAGAAGAGTAATGAGAATGTGCTGTTGTCTCATGGTGCTTTCTGCACTGTTTGATCATTTTAATTTAAAATTCATATAAAACCCAACATACTACACTTTGCCTGCATCATCACAACCAGTTACAAACTTTGGCTGAGTTTTCAGTGTCTGCAAGGATGGAACTCATTTGTCTCATAGTTCCCTGTTAACTTTCGCATATTTATGTGAGGATGTAAGACCCTACCTCTGCAGCGTTACGGCCCATATTGTTTTATATTTCTCATATTTCTCTGCGTTTCTAAGCAAACATTAAATGGTAAGGCCTGATCCTGTGCAATCCATTCACATCAATGGGATGACTGCACTGATTTGATTCCCTAAGGCAGAACACCTACTGAATTGTACTATTACTTTAGAATATGCCTATTGCCACTGTTTGGGATGACCTAAAAGAATGACTGCTAGAGAAAAAAAGCAATTTTCCAGTTTTCTTCTTGCAAATGAGTGTCTTTTCTGTAGGTAAGCAGAAAATGTAAAATAACACCAATTTTTGTTCTAATTTACTAGTCAATCTTGCTCAGTTTGGGGAACATTCATTTAGTACGTACCATTTAAGACAAAGCAAATCTATGTTTGTCATGCTTCCTTCACACTGTTACATTTTTATTGATTGCATAGTGACAATTAAATTATTGTGCTTTAAGCCACAGTAGGCACATTTATTCCCCCCTCTCCTCTTTCCTCCACCTCTGTCTCTCTCTCCCTGTATTTTCGCTCCCCACCTTTTTCAATAGACTTGTTTGATTACTGCCAGGTATAGGCATTAGGCTGTTCTAAACCTCTGCATTTCCTGGCCTGATTGAATGCATGGCTGTTGCCTGAAGAAAGCCTTTTGAAAAAGCAGCAGTATTTTTCTGAACTTCAAAAATGCCTGTAAACCTTGATCATTTAACCTGTCCAGGAGTAGAGTTAGAGGGTGTAAAATCTCTTATGAATTTATACAGGAGTTCCTCAAGCTGTGAGAGTTCTGCACAAGAGGCCAAGGTGTTTGTGAGCACGAGATTCCTAGGTTATCTCTAGGAGTGGAGATTCCTTGAGCTGGCATAAATAATGGCTGAAGAAGAGACTCTTGTGATGACAAGATGGCTTTGTTTTAGCTAAGTGAAGAACAAAGCAAATGTTAAATGTCCCAGTGTCTGAGCAACGACCTTTGCCTAATTAACTGCAAAATTAACCAAATGTCCCCAAAGCTGTCAAAGATTCCTTTTTCTTGTTGTTGTTGTTGCTGTTTATTTTCAAGTGCAATGTTTCAGATGAATATCTATCTTCCATTCTGAGTTTTAAAAAACAACAAAAAAAAAAGAGGACATTTTGTTGTGTTTCCTATGAAGTGTCAAGCTTAACTTTTACAACCTTGGAAAGAAATGAACTCTTGGCATAAATAAATTACTAGATACTGTGACTCATAGATTATTCAATGAACAAAGTACTGTAGGGGTTTTTTTTTTTGAAAAAAAACCCTCATCTTTTTCAACTGCATCTTTTCATTCTCCTTGCACAATAAAGTTAAAGACTGCTGAGCCTATTTTCTTCAATGAGACAAGATCATCAGTGTGACAAAACGTTAAAACACACTAGTTTTAACTACACATAAAAGGTTTGTCACTGAGCCTGAATGGACAATAATAACCCTGTTGTCAAGATCTTAGGTTCTTTTTTCTCTTATGGAAATGAAACATAATTATACCTAGAGAGTAATCTGTTCCCGGAGCTTAATTTCTGTTAGAATTTCACAGAGGCGGCAGCTTACAACCACGGTGGGTTAAGTGCTTTGAGATCCTAGGTAGAAGTATAAACTTTCAGATCTGTAAAAGTGTATTATTATTGTATCAGTCACACAATCTAGAATAAAAACCCTGCAAATAAACAGCAATACCAATTAGGGAATGGAGGAAAAAGCAAAACACTGTGCCTATTCTTTCAGCGAGAAATAAACTATGTGATTATTGTCCTATGAACTATGGTTTAGAGAGAGTGGAGGACATTTGGTTCCTGGTGGAAAAGAGTATAATATGACAGCTACTATTTTTAGTTCTGTTTAAGAATGTTAATTGAGATCTAAACTAGCAATAGGAACCCTAGGGTTAACAAAGACAAGTGTAAGATGTAGTGTCAAAGTATAAAGGCTAGACGTAGCATAACATGCAGGAAGGGAAAGTGACGATATATAATTATTATTCCCAAGAGGAAAAGAAGAAAAAACCTTTGTTCAGTCTGTATTTCTGTAATGAACACTACAAGGCTGAAGAATAAAAAAATCCACAGTATCTTTGCTATTGAAGTAGATAATGGTTTATAATTATATCTGGATTCATAGTGTAAAAATCAGAACAGGGCACTTTTATCCAAAAATCCCGAATTATTTCTGGTTCTACCACCACTGGTTTGACATGTGAACTTCATTAAGCAACTGAAGCCTAGATCCAAAGAAAAACTTGGATACAGAGAAAGTAAGTACCTGACCATAAATTACAGTAAAAGAAAATACTTTGCAGACAGGCATACCAGTAGCATGCAGGGAAAG
>NW_010412216.1:31821-69631 GCF_000710305.1 Buceros rhinoceros silvestris
AGAGGGGGACATCAGGTGGGGAGAGAAGCAAAACCAGCAGCCCACAGAGAAGGACGTAGCTGAGAGCAGCTGACAGAGAAGAGCTGCTGAACACAGGGTCAGTTGTTACTCCTGCCTTCCCTTCAGCTATTTCCAAACTGGGTATTCAGCACTCTCTCCTGATTACTTGATTTCTACCATTGCTTAGATCCGTTATTTTAATTTTAGAAAACTGTAGGTTGGTGGTAATGATTGCACCATATATAGCAGCCAAATGATTACAGAGCCCATGAAAACTACCCTGTTTCAGCGCCTTCCACAGCCTAAGACTAGCCAGCTTGCTGTGCTGGTTTTGTCTGGGATAGAGTTAACTTTCTCAATAGTAGCTAGTAGGGGGTTGTATTTTGGATGTATGCTGGACAGTGTTGATAATTCAGGGTTCTTTTAGTTATTCCTGAGCAGTGCTTACACAGAGCCAAGGCCTCTTCTGCTTTTCACACCATCCCACCAGTGGCTAGGCTGGGGGTGCACAAAATGTTGGGAGGGAACACAGCCAAGACAGCTGGCCCCAACTGACCAAAGATGTATTCCATACTATATGATGTCAGGCTGAACAATGAAACTAAGGGGGAGGTTGGCAGAGGGGTCGCTGCTTGGGGACTCACTGGGCATTGGGCGGTGGTTAGCAATTGTTCCCAGGTGCATCATTTGTCTTTCTTGTGGGTTTTTTCCTCGTTATTTTCCTATTCATTACAATATTATTATTATGAATTGTTGTTGATTTTTATATTACTGCAATTATTACACTGTTTTTATCTCAATCCGCATGTCTTCTCCCTTTTACTCTTCTGATTCTCTTCCACCATCCCACTGGGGGAAGTGAGCAATTGGCTGTGTGGTATTCAGTTGCTGGCTGGGCTTAAGCCACAACACTTGCATATTCGGTCTCCCCTCTTTTCAAATACCCCACTAAAACATAGTTGAGGTTAGCAGCCATTCGTCTTGCTTAAATTGGCCAGTCTCTAGAAAGGACTGCAGAATGAATTGGACAAGAAAGATAGAGGAAAAATAAGTACAACTCTGTGGACCAGTGATGAATAGCATTTATCCAGGATGCGGTGGCCTGGATTTCAGCTTTTGAGTACATCATTTTATATACTAAAATATAAATCATCCTGTGTGCTGTAATTTCTTGGCTTGTATTTCATTTAGCACTTACATTTTGTAGGATCTTTGCACCATGTGTATTTTTAATGCCAAGAGCCTCCTTTCTGCCTCTGGCAATTAACATTAATGTTCGCCAGGGACAAGCTTGGGACTGGAAGGTTTGTTTCTGAAAGAGGATATGGTAAATTATTAGTTGCAAAAATTTAAGACTGGTGTTAACATCTGTTGATACCATCTTGAGCTCAAGGGAACCTGAAATACTTTTCAATCTAACTGTAATCTTCCACAAAATGCTGAACATCAGATTTCTGTATTTTTGACCAGTGTTTTATCACATAACAAGTTAACATAACTAGCATTTTAAATTATCTGCTCTAATTCACATTAAAAAGGCTTTGTGGTCATTTCTCATTAAAGCTAGAGAGAGAGGTTTTTTATATTTAAATATTAATGCCATTTAACTCAAGAAATATAATGTCTAGTGTTTTAAACAAGAGCCAGAAAAATTATTTCACATGTAATTTTCTCAAAAACCAGCAGACCATCTTCAGGTATTTTAATACTGAGCTTTCCCAAGGAGACATAGACACCAGTAAAGTGAAATCTGAAGTGAAGTTTGGGTTACAGATTGGCCCACTGAGAAAAATCACTCAACAAATCTGCCATATAGATTACCAGTTTCTGAACTTCACTGGCATTTTCAGCTTAAGAGAGATTTAAGATTACTAATATTGAATTACCTGATTTTTAAAGCACATATATGACTGGTTTTAACATCAACACTTCAGTTTTGGTGTTGCCTTGCAAAATGTCTGTATTATCAGAGTTGATAGTGCTGCCCACAAATTCATAGTGCAAAGCAATCACAGCAAATTATAGACTTCTTGTTAAAATCTTTTTCAAAGAGTAAAAAAACTTTCTTGTTTGTAATAGACAAAATAAAGTTAAAAGAGTGAGGATAATGTTTAGTGCTATGTATTGTATCAGATTATTTTATACTAGTGTTTTTGCTACATAGAAATACGCAGGTTGGGAATAAAACCATGAATCAAAGATGTTCTATTTCACCACGTGGTTTCCTGTTTCTGAAATACAAATCCTTTTTTTTAATTTAAAATTTAACTGTACTGCATATTGTCCTGTTTCTGCAAGGAGACAAAGAACAGTGTTGCTCCATGCTAACTCTTCTTTTAACTTGTGGTTATGGATGGCATCACAAAATTCAGGCATCAGGTTAGCTATCTGACTTCCAAGTATGTATATATAACAATATGCACCCATGTAACTGCATCAAATATTCAAAAGTGCATGACGACAAATATAATTAAAATTGTAACAGTATTATATACTAAATACATGCTATTTTTATTGAGTATCAACATTTATCCTATTATTTCAGAAGTCATATTCTATAAAAATACATTTAATTACATAATGTAGTAGTAGAATTTTCTGGATTAATGTATTTAAAAATAGTATGATTGGAACTAGCTGAAAGCGGTTATAATAATTGGAATTACTGACATGCCAGTTTCTAGTGTTTTATTATTTGTATTAACACAGCAAGACCCTAACCAGGATTGGGCTTGATTATACTAGTCATACAAGAAAGAAGAGACAGTCCTGAGAGGCACACAGTAAACACATAGCTTAGAAGGAAAAAGAGGTAACGGGAGGGAAATTATTTGCCTAAGGGGATCAAAAATGGGAAAGGGAAAACTTCCAAGGTTAACATACTGCCTGTCCATGATGGTATCCTGCCCTTCATGGTAACAATTCCTCTTTGAGTAATGGGTTTTCCCATACACTGTTTAGCATGCCTACCAGCACAGAGGTTTTACAGGGTTTTACAGATTATGAAAACAATGTAAAATATTCAAAAAGTACACTGAAATTAACAGAAAACTCTGAGAATGCTGAAGAAAATCATGCATATTTTAAGGATGAGAAGTATTAGGTGAATACTTGGTTTGAAGCTGGCTACCCACCTGTTTCAGGGCCGTAACTAGTAGGCTGTGGCCTTTGTCTAAGAAAATAACTACTTATAGTGAGTAAAACAAGTGCTATAGTAGAAACCAGAAGTGTTTTTTTGGCAGACTTCAGTCCCTGTTCTAAATTAGGCAGAGCAAAATCTGGAGCATACTTGCCCCAGGGAAGCAGCATATAGTTTACTGGATATTCTTTGTTTCTGTGGTATTTTAACTACAAAATCCACCCTTGAGCCAAAGAAAGTGTTGTCAAAATGCAGTATGCCTATGAAAACATTAGGATTTTCCTATGCAAAAACCCGACTTTGTATATTGGATCCTCTCAATGCATCTCTGTGGAGACTTATTTTAGGATAATTGGAGGTCTGTCTTGGCCTCTCCAACACCAACCCACTGATGATTTGACCGGCACAAGATTTTTTTTTTTAATCCCATCTTCTGTGAGTGTTCTTATATCAAAGTCAAATAAAACATTGTATTTCTCATGTCTCACTCTTTGTGCTGCAACGATTCTGCCTTCCCCCAGTTTATGTGAGTTAGCTTTAAAATGAGATTGGAAAAAAATTTGGTGCATAATCAGAAAGATGGTGGTTATGATAGCAGAGTGCAGAAAAATGAACAGATTCTCGAAGTAGTGGCAGAGACAGAGTATATCCCACTTCAAACAAAGGTGAAAAGTTCAAGCATTTCCTGAAATGATGCAAAGAAAATGTGCTTCAAATGAATGAGAAGTTTCTTACCCACTTGCACATTGGTTGGGTAACAACACTATTGTTGATGTGAAAGAAAGTTCAGATCCCCTCTTCACACTGGGGGTCATGAGAACTATTTTGTAAGTACATGCCAGTCACTGGTCTTTCTAAAGGCTTATTTCCCCCAAAGCTCTCCTAATATAGGTTCAGAGCACCACACGGTTATCTCCAGAAATTTATGTGCTCAGGGAGCTTTGTGGACCATTGTAAAGAGAAAATCTATAGGCGAGATACAAAATATGCTAAAAATATTTTATGTTCAAGAGCCAATTTTAAGATCTTTTTTTTGCAATGACTTTCATTATCCTAATCCCGGTCTCCTTATCAAGAATTGTATTTGTGTCAGGAAAATGGTATAATGAAGAACTATAAAGCCCTTATTTATAAAACTTTCAAGCATTAGCAAGATACAGGCAGAATATGGTAAATAAATGAGTATTTATGTCTGTATAGTTAAATACTTTTTTCCAACCAAGCATAGAAAATAATTGCATTTTGATTTTAGTGTTCTTAATGACAATATAGGAGAGTGAAAGCAAATGAAATATTTTAATATAAAACAAGTTGATCAAAAGGCAACAGAGTGGGAAATAAGAGCTCTTTGGATTATTCAGACAACTGTTTTTACTTTCCCTGGAAATATTATGATAACCCTCTACCTTTGCATTGCTCCTTCTTATCCAGAAAGGGAGTTAAAATTGAGTCAAATACTGCATGAACTGACTCACACTATTAAAAAGACTCAAAGAAACCCAAAATCTGGCAGGTTGAAAGAACTTTATTAACCACAGGAACACAACGCTTTCATTTTTAGCTCATTCTCAGTATCACAAAACTCCAAATGCTCTGACTTTTGAGGAAAATGACCATGCAATTACTTAGGTACATAGCTAACTATCTGAATGATCGGAAATTCTCGCATCTATGAATGGAAATATCAAATGACAAGGACAGCCACTCAAAGCATCGACTCACATGAGAACCAGGAAACGTACACAATTAAAGTAAAGGCACAAAGGAGAAATAGTTCAATTTTGTTTGGTTGGGGTTTTTTAATGGGATCAGTGTGTGTCTAGGACAAGCAGTCTCATTGCTCTTCTGTTCATCCAGCTAATTTATATACTTTGCCAAATGATTTTTCTAAAATCTGGGGATGTTTACTGAAAAATTGAAGATGATCAAAGAAATGAAGGAATTTGTTTGAATTATTTCATGACAGAATTATAAGTTTATCATACTTTCTCTTGTTTTAATGATTTAAATCAGTTTAATTGATGCCTAATACATATCTTCTTTGTACCTGTCTTTGTTTCTGCACCTTCGTATCACATTTACTGTCCAACAGGAAAGTCAATGTAATGTAACATGCTCTAAGTGAAACACAGACAACGCCAAAGCTGCTGAAGCTATTTTCTACAACTCTGTACTTGCGATCATTTTAAAACTGGCAACTCTTTGAGCTGAATTGTTTTACATTGCTTTGCAAAATATACTTTGTAAAGACAGGATGTTTTGAAATATCCATGGAAGCTTTCCAAACATGGATATTTTAATGATTAGGAACATCCTTTATTCTTCTTTTGCTTTTTCTGTTAAAGAGGTTTTGAGAGCTCTGTAATTCCCAAATACTATAAACATGCAGGTAACACAAGCAGACATCTTTGAAAAACTGAGACAAGTTGACTTTTCCTGGCTTTTTGAAAAAGACAGTGAAAAAGACAAAAGCTATGACTGTAGTCAGAAATTACATAAAAATATTTAATTTTATTATCACTAGGAAAATAAATTTAAAAATTCATGGACACAATTTTTTTTTTTTGTCATGATGTCTTATTCCATATTTTCACTTTTACATATCTAATACTATTGAATCACTGGAATTTGAAGAGCACCTAAATGTTCAGGAAACTGCCAGGTGTTTTCAGCACCTTAAATGCTTTTCATTAGTCTTCAGTCACTAAGTACAGAATTCTGTCTTATGCTACTTTTAGAATTTTAGACAGTTAGCTATTTGACCTGATATGTATACGTATGCACCATTTTTTTTATTCCATGAGCTCACATCTTAGAAACATTTAGGAAAAGGTGATCATTAACTAATGTCATTGCAAAACTTTAGAAGGAATGCATGAAATTTTCCCCCAGAAATCCCCTCCTCATCTTTCTGTGGGTTTTCTGTCATGAGAAAAAAAAAAAAAAGAAGTAAGATGGTGCAGAATGGATTTTATCCAGCCAAAGACATTGCCCTTGATAGGTCAGTCTCAAGCTTGCCTAATAGGCAAGATGTTATATTCTAAACTAAGTCTTTTGAGATTATAATTAATCTAGAATTATTTAGAAGACATTAGATGGTATAGCAGTTGCTGGAAATAACATGCCATTTTGGGATGAAATCCAGATTTAAAGAAGTATCTACAGCACACATCTGTCACCATTATGTTGCAACTGCTCTCTCATGCAGTTTATTTCAGTGGTTGACAGAACTGAGACATACTGTAGTAGTTATCTTTCAAAATATTAATATCAGAAGAAGAGAAGATTGTGTGCCTTGCTCTAGAGACGTACAAGAGAGAGGAGAGGAATGTTCCTCTACCCTGCATTTTAGCTGGACAGTTAGCAGAAAGCAAAAAGAGTACAGGAGCATTCATTTCGAGAGCATTTAGGTGTTTATTCTCTCTCAGTGGCTGGTAACAGGTCAGTATAATTAAATATGTGAAAGTGCAATAAAGAACATCAATACCCACAGCACCTGCCACCCCAACACACAGGAACCTTGGGTACTTTAATTCTTGGGATTTTTCCACATCAAAAGGTAGAGAATTCTCTCTTAGAGAATGTCAATGGGACAGCTCCCTTGTTAGCTCTCCTTCTTCTCAGTAAATCCATGCTTGTGATTCAAAAGTGTTCTTAAAATGGATTATCAGGGGACCTAAGAAGTGATCCATTCAGGTAAATGATGGTGACACTTTTATTATCTCTTTGAAGGGCATATAAAAATCTCTTGTGGGGATAAGAGAAGCTCAGTTTGTGAAATATGCAAGAGGGTTAAATATTTGGACTGTCTCTGTATTACTCTGTGCAAAATCAGTGGTTTTCTGTTTGGGAATGTCAATAATAAAACTTTACCAGTTTCTTCAGCAATTCTTGATCCTAGTCCCAGCAGACAGCTGAAGGGCAAGAATGTAGTAAACTTCCTCTGATGCACCTACAGAAAATACATTTTTAAAAAGTGTTTCTGGTTTGAGGTTTCATTTGTGGTGAATGGACAAAAAAAAATCACACCTGCACTAATCTGTATGCACTCGAAGAAAAACATAATGATAATTCTGCTAATGTCAGCCTACAGTAGTCTTCTGTGCAAGAAAACTAAGGGGTCTTCCTCTCCATGAGGAGCTGTCTAATTATGTAAAGGAAAAGTGATTAACTGATTATGATGAATAAATTAATCTCTGAGGACTTGTATGTATTCAGACATTTCTAATTAGTATGGTTTTCATGAAGAAATTCAAGGCAATCCTCTGTTTCTAGTAGTAATGATTAACAGAACAATAAGTAATTTTTGGCAGCTCCTTGCAAAATTATTAGAATTAACATGGGATTAAGGATTTGTGAAAAATTTGTCACTGATTAATGATGTGAGACTGACAAGTAGAACAGACCTCCCTGGAAAAGCACCCATATCTAATGCTTTCAGTAAGAAACAATGGAGCAGGTAAAATACAGGGGTTCCCTGGCAGCTGTGCCAGGAACATTGATTCACTTTTAAAGTTCCGTACTGTGTTCTCTTCTTCTGTCTCATTATGCTTTGGATGAAAAATGAGCAAATTGTGTCTATATATTTATTTATTTTAATAAACAATGTGGCAGACTGTGAACACCTGGTTTTCCTTATATGTTACTTTCCTTGCTCATTTTCCACTTATGCGTACAAAAGCTTTTTAATTTAAAGGAGGCTGAACATAATGTGATGGGGGACAATGTTGTCAAAGCCATGCAGAAATACTAGTGAGTGAAAAAGCATACCCACTCAAAGTTACGGCTCCTTTTCCCCTGCTCCCCAGAATCCGTAGAACTGCAGTTAATCCCTCTGTTTCCTCAAGAATAGCCATTTTCACTGTAACAAACCATGATGTCACAAAGCAGGGATTATGACTTCAAGAGGGGAATAAACAGTGGGAGTAGCTGGATTCTTCTAAAACAAAGACCTTGTTCTCATGCAAATGTCTTTAGTCATGAAGAAGAAGAAAACATCATATGCAAAGGGATTTGTTTCTAAAGAGATTATTTTTCAAAGTTTTCTGTGAGGCAAGAGGTCCTTTGCAAAGTGTACCAGAATATTACAGCTCTGCAGTAGTGGGTGGCACTGGTTCAATATCCATTGGTGGAAATCCATAGTCCAGGCAGAAATTTGACTTTCACAAATGGATTGCTGCTGAATAAGTGGTTAACACAGAGGGACCTCTATTCAGATGTGAAATGTTTTTGTTCAGAACCTTTCATTTCAAGAATTTGTTATTTTCCAGAATAAACTATTATAGCTCATACATATTTTACACTGATGGCAATTGTGTATGGTTGCGTAGGTATGTATATGTAAATGTTGGGAAAACTTGTATTCACTCATTTATAAAATTATTGAAGCAGGATGGAGACAGCATTTGCTGTCATTTTGCAGATGCTTAATTTGCACTCAAACACCTCAAAAATGTCTTCACTTGAACTCTACAAGGCTGGAAGAATTCGGCTTGAAAAAAATGTACCAAGAGAAAAATAAAGACCTGAGCACTTCAGCACCCAATGACAAAGCTTTGTTAGTGAGGAAATTGTCGTATTTCCTCAAATCAGGTTTGCTGCAAGTACATTTTTTATAAATAACCTGCTTTTATATTTTGCTATACAAGATCATTGTTTCTATTTAATTGAGAAGTCTAGAAATGTATTTACTGCAAACTATGCAACTCTCAATTTGCACCAAGCAGTTTCCTGTACCTTGCTCTGACCTAACTGTAATAGTTGTAAAGCACTTTTATCTTATTTAAGTAGGACTTGAGAGTCCTGAACATAATGCAGCATATCAGCAACTTAAGCTACAGCACTGGCCAATCTCCCTTCTTCCTTACAGGTCATCTCAACAAAGTGAAAACAAAACCTCATCAAACAAACAACATTCACTCCTTCCTAGCTTCAACACTGCACTTTGATGAGCTCTGGGGCTCAGAAAATGATATCCCCTTTAAGTCATTGACTCCATTGATTTCAACAAACATTGGATGAGACATTAAGACTGCAGAATAGACACTGAGGCGATGTCTATAGTAGCACTGACAGTACAGAACAAGAGACAGCCTGCTCCCTTGTACTGCCTGCAGAAAGCTTACTGGGTGAGCAGTGTGGGAAACGGTGGAGTCCTTAGGATCCTGCTTTTAATAGTGGTAATCACAGAAGACCAAAAGATGGGCAGTCCTTTCTGGCAAATAGTGAATTTAAAACCTGGACTTGCTATCATATGATACCTTTTGTCTCTGGCTTCGGTGGAATCTTTGATTAAAGTAAAAAAACTCAGAGACTACTGGATTTTTTTTTTACCTGAGAATTTAACTAAAATCTGATGTTCATAGACAAAAATCTTCATATTTTGACTGATTAAATAGTGTGCACACTACACAGATGAACATATCTTAGTGAGAAATGCTAAACTGCATCACCAAAGGATCCACTTCCTGTCACTGATTCAGGACTTTATACTATTTTGTTTTACAATAATGAGAGAAAAGAAATAATTATAATTAAATTATGTTTTCTTTTATCTAGAGAAGACAGCTCCACCATTTGCAATGGGAATAAACTGAGCATTTCCATCAGTAATGAATATTGTTAGGAATGAAATACTTATTGATGAAAAAACACGGGAATTTCTTAATGTTACGTTGAAACCCGTAATGTTATGTTCTTTCACAGAGAACTGTCATTCCCAATATAAAAACAGTCTGCAAAAATAGGTGTTCAGCGCTTAATACCAACAAGGTGTATCTTTGTTAGCATCACTGAGGACGACACGAGCAAACAGAGTGTTGACATTTCAGTTCTTAACAGATGTTGAAAATAAACATTTTAATGGGTATGGCACTCAGCAGACCTCAAGACTTTCTTTTTATAACTTTGGATTGCCACCCTATAATTCAGTACTATTAGCCTCCACCTCTTTCATTTTATCATCCACAGGTGAATACATTTGTTGAAAACATGATTTCTGGATGCTTTATGAAAGTTAAAACTGTCAAAAACACAAAGGAAGAGAGAAATATATGACAGTTATGCAAGTGAAAGGACACTTGTAAAAATGATTTATACTTCCACTAAATAACAAAGAAGTCTTGTCTAAAGGGCAAAAGTCCTTAGGAAAAGAAAGGCTTTTTGAATGTATTACAAATGTATTACAAATTTTCTAACTCCTAAAGCTCTGATTCAGAAAAGTGATAAAGCATATGCCTAAATTTACATATAAGTCTCTGTTTTCCTTGGGAGAACTAGTGATTAAACAGCGTGTATGTTTAAATACTCTATTAAATCCAGACTTAGTTGAAAGCTTTGTTTTTCACTTTACTGGTGGGGTTTGATAGGAAAGATTAGGTAATGTAATTTTGCTGTTACCAGCAATAAATAGCAACTAACCAATTGCAGGTTGATTAACAACCGAGTGCCAGCCCCACCAGCCTTTTATAGGCTGCTCATGGGTTACTATGGGATCATTACTACCAAAGAAATGGGTTGCTGTTTGTTAAAATAATGTGAGAATGTGTAAGCCAGTAACTTACATAGCACCTATCCTCACACTTTGAATGTGGCTGGGATGAGCCAGCACAGCTGAGATATACTGGAGAAACTAAAATTGAACTTCTATGCCATGTAAATTACGTGAAATTTAAACAAACATCGTTATTGCATTGGACCTTTTGATATCAGTATTGGTATTTCTGAATTATCCTTTCACAGCCACCACAAAACACAAGTCCTGCCTTCCCTGCAGTCAAAATATCAGAAAAAAAGGAAAACATGGTGAGAATAAAGATGGGAGGGAACCCATAAAAGAGAAGACGAAAATGAAAAGGCTAAGCAGTGGTTTGGTTTGTTTAAATTCTGGCTTTAAAGTAAATATATGTGCCTATTCATGTACACAAGTGTTCTTACATATTTAAGCACACATTCAGCTTTTTAAAATAAAATACTTATTAAAGTTATCTTTGCACCATGACCCAAGCACTGAAAATGGTTTGTATAGCTGCATTTTGCTAATGGTTGGAAAACACCTTTTAAATAGCATAAAAAATGCTCCCAACAGGTAGCACATTATTGAAGTGTTTGTGACTTGGTGCTCAACAAGTGAAGGTATAGTACAATGGGTTATTGATGGACACATATGTGGGAACCACAGGAGTGCCTAGAGAACTCATTGTTATCAGCACTGCATAATATAATGTTGAATGAATTAACTGTGGTGATTGCTTAAAATGTACCTTTTTGTGTAATAGCCCTAATTATCAGCAACCCTTTACATTGAGTGGATAATCGGTTTTAATTCCTTCTGCATTCATTGTAGTAACATTAATCACGATGAACACATTTGGTTTTAATGTGAATATAATATGTGATACCACAGGAATTCCACTGAAATTTAGTGGTATATAACGCCTGCTAACTCTACAAGGTTATCACGAATCCCCTTCATGTACAATGAGTGCTAGCTGGTATAGAGCCCAGGATATTGCCCAGATCAGCATGCCTACCCAGGGAATCACAAGTCAAGACCAAAGTGAAACCTGAGACTTGCCAGGGCTCCCTTCTGCAGTGGCTAAGTAGGATCACTGACAATCTTAGGCAGATAATCTGGGGGAAATCAAATCAGATCTGTTTAACTCCGTAAACCAAGTCAGCCCTGTATGTATACAGTCTGTGCATCCCTGCATCAATTTCCACTTGTAATAATGCATCTAGACAAAAATTCTCACTCGCAGGTAAACTGAGTCAGCAGTATCTAGGTGAGTCTTTTGTAATTACAACTGCACTGGGTACCCAGCATACATAATTTTCTAAGCCAGCATATCTGTAAGTAGATTGGTATTTTCTAAATGAAATTCTTTACTTATAGTTGGTTTCATACACGTTTTTATAAATTCTTTAATTGAACTACTAGAAACTGGTAATGACTGATTAATTGCTCTACCTGCTATCTGCTGTAAATGGTGACTGGGTCAGCAAGTTCTTTAAGTATTAGACTACATGTTTCTACAAAAAATCCAAAACCACGAAGTGGTGCCAAATGTTAGAATACTTGCTTTCCCCGCTGGGCATATTTGTCTGGGGCACAACTGACTTCAATTTTGTATTATCTGGGACTCGGGGAATAAGCAGTCATCCATTGTCGACCTGTGCTTGTTGTAATAACTAGGACCCTGGGAAGATTCAAATTTCCACCTGTACTCTTAAGTTATTACTAATTTTTTTGTGGCTCTTGGAGACATAAATTTCCAACCACAATTCAGCTGTGCATAAGCATGCAAACAGGCACAAATATAGACCTTGTGTGACTATAGAAGGAGTTCGATATGATTATTTCCATGCATGGATTAAAAATAAGCTTGCATGAGCATTCAAGAAATTCAACTCAATTTTAGTCAGTCCTAAGAGAACAGAAAATTAAAGCTCCATTTTTGAAAGTCATAAGTTAGACTCTGCAAATTTTCTAAAGTCACAGTGCTGGCTCAGAGTTTTCTGAACTGTGACAGTGCAAACCGCTGACACCTTCTTTTTCTTTTAATTGTTTATTTTCCAAGCTGTTTCTGGTGTGTGGGCATCAAACCTGCAGTGTTGTGACAATTTATTCTAATGGAAGATGTGGTCCCTCTTAGGTTTAGAGGCTCTACAAAAATCTATACAGCCATACTATTTACCCATTTATAAATGGCTTGTGTTAGCAATAATGAATTTAGAGGTTTCTGCAACTGCTTTTTCATGACGAGACATTTCTGCAGTGTTTGCAAATACCTTGACATAAAAATTCGGGAAGTAATTCTATTTCTAAGCTTCCTTATCTTTTCTATTTTATCTTTTAAGGAGTTTAGGATGAGGATTATCTTTATATCAAACCTTGTACAACACTGAAAACTTTATTGACGTTAAAAATGAGACTATCAAGGAGGTGTTTAAGGGCTTTGCTGTTCTCTTTACATCTACCCATATGAGTGAGTGAAAGTTCATGGTCTTTTAGTGCCTTTTTAAGGAATCATGTTATGACAGGGTACGCAGCAATGCCATTATGGAATTTCAGAAGAAAAGTGGAGCTCTACATGTTTGATTAGATCTGCCAGATATTCAGGATTGACCTGGAGAGTATGAGATACAGGTCAAGTGTCTGTTTTAGACTGCCACTCAGACCATTAACAGCCCAAGTTGGCTTGTGAACAACAGATATATGAGAGGCTTTCCATAGCAGGTCTAAGACTGACTGAACTCTTAGACAATTCAGGCAGGAGAATGTTTGATTACAGTAAAATATCGTTTGTAAAGTTATAATTGCCTTGAAAATGGAGTACCGAAGTTGTACTTTTTGATATAAATCAGCCCTTAGGCTTGCCCAATTGTTAGACATCTTTTCACTGATAATATTGCTAAACATAAAGGTGCAGTTAATAATAATTTAGTTTCCACATACCTTTGAAAATTATGTTATTAAAACACAGTATGGAGCTGTATCTTTCAAAATAGAACTATGCATTCAGTTTATTTGGAAAGGTCTTTCCACTGACTTTCAAAAAGTACTACAGTCTCCCTTAAATTTCTTCCTCCCCACCCCCCCAACCCTGAAAACAAATACCTAAAAACGTATTGACACTTAAGTAAAACCATTACCACCCCACTCCCAGTAATATTGGTGAAATATTTAAGCATTCTCACAGAAGGGAAGTATAATCCATACAATCGTTATAGCCCCTTATAAAGTCACTTTTTTTTTTCTGTAAAATGGAAAAGGCTAGTGCTGAATCAGATTGCAGAATGCAAAATAAAATCAAAAACTATCTTGATGAATATAGAGTCTGGGAATAGGAAATAAGATTAGAGGTGACATATTATTATCAGCCATGAGGTCTTCTCCAGGCTTAAGGAGGAAAAAACAGCTATTCTGTGTTAGCCATCATATCAAGCCTTTATTTATTGTTATGGAATTCAAAAATAATTGTCACCTCAGGGCTGCATATAGCAGTATGAATTAGATGTGAGTAGCTATGAACTCTGTTTTTGTGGGCAACATACAGCTTGTATAGCTTGTGGCTGAAAAGGAAGCTCGTGGTCAAACAAATTCACACTAGACATTCTTGCTTTTATGCTCAATAAAATCTATCTTTAAAAATTTTTTTAAGAAATCTGATGCCATTGCAACCCCTGGTAAATGAACCATGATAGCATTTAATTACTTGAATTTGAACTCCTGCTTAACTTGGTGCACATTAAAAGTTAACCTCTTTTTTTTTTTCCCCCAATTTTAGTCACAAACTGTAATCAAATCAGAACTGTAGCTTTCAATTATGCTTGTCCAAGACTTAATCTCTTGAGTCTTCTCTTATGACTTACTGCTGAGTGTAAAATGTGAAATAAGATGCAAATGTTTACACATGACAACAAATCAGAGGTCTGATTGATTGCTAAAAATCGAGAGATAGAAGGTGTTTTTAAAATTGGTTTTTTTTTTTTTTTTTGATGGCACCCCAAAGGACCTTTTAAGAATGTTAGGGCGGAAATCACCAAATTAACAAGATTATTTTAGTACTTGAAAGAGAAGTAGAAAAGCCTATCAGTTAATATTTTAGGCTTATATAATTCATTATTTATACTGAAATGGCCAAATTTAGCTCTACTGTAACTGACAGCAGCATGAGGACCACAAAGTTCTCTTCTTCCAAATAAAAAAGATACGCTGAGGTTAAGAGGGACCAAACACAGTTTTACCCTTTGATCACGCCTGGTTTCAGAAGGTTTCATTATCCATTCTCTTTATTTGGATGACATTTTATTGAACTTTTAAAGCAGTCTAAACTGCTTTGTACAAAGCAAGGTACAATTGGTACCTCAGCAGAATTACCATCAAATTTTAATTTACACTTAAATGACCAGGAACAAGGTGTAAGACCTCTGGTTCTGATCTTACTCTCATTGAAATCAATGATAAAATTGCCAATGGCATAAAAAGAGCAGGATCATATATTATGAATTTGTCAGTTACATGTCTTTAATAGAGAAGCTTGCAGGGCTGTAGATATTTTTCCATGATATAATTTAAGAAGGTCAGATAATGTCTTCTTCCTAGGCTACTGTACAAATGCATGGGTACCCAGATCATCAAAACAGCAGGTCAGGCTAATATCATGTTTCTGCCACAACAGAAATTTATGGCAGGTAGGCACCTGATAATGTCAGTCTAGTAGAAGTCCATCAGGAGTCTAAAATCTGAATGCATGCATTCAGATTTGGTGCAGGAAAAAAAAACAAACCCAAAACTGTTGAGAAAGTTAATCATGCCCACACACTAAATCTGTCACAAATCAGAGAATATGTTATTAGCTCTCATGATGGTCACAACAGATGCTGAATTTTAATTAGCAGTGGACAGAGAAATGTATACCTGCAGATGTGAATCCACATTAGGTATAGAGCCGGGCCTTGCTTTGATATTGACCAAATGCAATTAGTTATTTGAGACTGAATGGTGTTTACATTTTTTGTATCCTCTGAAGCAGAGTGGAAGTCTACAAATACAGAATTAGATCATTTGTGAAAGTGTTGTATCAGTGAAGTCAGATGCCACAGAAAATATCCTGAAACTACGGTAATAAGATAAATATGGTCTGAAGCTACAGATCTAACACAGTCCCCTGGTCTGGAAACTGATTTTTCCACCTTTCTTCTTTTCAAAAGTCTTTATGTCTTGGATTGAAATACAACCCACTTTCATATTATCTCTCTCTCTCAATCCTCCTATGCAGTTAATACTCAAATCTACAGTATTGCTGTATGCCATCCCTTTCACACGGTCTCTAGTTCTACACCATAGATTAAAACCCCCCCCTCATTATAATTTCATCATCCTATACCTCAGTCACTAAGGTACACATATTTTAATCTCATATCTGTTTGTAATACCACTGGAATGGATAATCTATTTGCTCATTGATCTGTTAATTTGCTAATAGTCTTTTTATTTGAATGATTCCAGTGGTTCTATTTCTGTTCTATCAGACATTATCTGTTCTCTTGCTCTTCAGTATCATCCTTAGCTCACTGTCAGTCTGGTCTGGGCACATACCTATGATGGCCAACGACGGGGCTTTATGGTCATTTCATTATGAAATGCAGTTCCAGAGTAAATATCCACAAAAGTACAATTTCCATTTCATGTAAGCATGGTAAGTCCTTCCTAAAAACTCAGATCTTCAGCAGAAATAAATGGAGGGTGTATTTTGGTTTGGGAGACAAACACTGTAATAGAGAAATAAAAAAGATTGATAAAGTTCTAGGAATTTTTTAACAAAAAGCAAGAAAACCAAGAAAACTTGTTAGCTGGAATTATTCTATTAATCTACCAAAATGCTTCATTTTTCTTTGGAGTCTTCATATTTTTTCATTAGTACCTATTTTTAAACAAAAAGATGACAATATAAAACAAATTTTAAAAGGTTGTCTTTATAAAGGTAAAACTGAACCTTTTTGTTTCTTTCTTACTTTCATGCATATTTTATTTAACAGAATGAACCTATTCAATTCAACCCAGAAATGCTGCTTTCCAGTAAATATTATATTCAGTGAAAAAAAGTAATCTGGCTCCAAAATGTTTGACTAAGATTCAGTTGCTGTCTTGCAGGAACCACAGCCCATGACTGAGATGAAAATCGGATCTCCTTTGCCCCTCTTGTCTGTTATCAGACTCTTTTAAGCAAAATCTGGTTTTTTTCATTTGTCCATTACCTCACATCGTAGTGGAGTCTGAGGTCAGTACTGAGACTCCTAAATGTTATCGTAATACAAACCATAAGAAGAAAGATGATAGTTTCTGTTTTCAAAATTGGAAGAAATGTATTTTGTAATTATAGGTATATGGGTGGCATGGTCATGAAGAGGGAATTTATTAAAGAACACTTGTTACAGAAAGCCTTAAAAGGGGACTATGCCTACACTGATACAAAAGAGAAAATTCCTTTCTTTGTACTCTTTTCTGCAAAAGTAGACCTGAAATAGTATTCCAGACTATAATTCGGACTCTTCAAAAATATTTTCACATGTGCACATACATATATGTGCATTGTTTTCATGTGTGTACATTTATATGTGCACAGGTTGGGGTTTTTTGTTGTTGTTTTCTTTCTTTGTTTTTAATGTGTTTAGTTAACTGTGGATTCTCAGCTTATGGATCTCAGGGAAATAACTTTCAATAGACAGACCTTCACTCACTTCTTCCTTTACCATAAGAAGGCACCTGAAGGTCCTTCATAGCATGGGTTAACCATAGCTGTGATGGCTGGCACCAACACCTTGAAGTAAATACCATGACAGAGTCACAAAAGAGGTCTCAAAGGTTTTCAAACTATTGTCCAAGCTCAGGCAAATTAGAAACATAATTTCTGAAAATGTTTTACTGGTATTTTTAAGTATCTTTATGAAATACACTGCAAAACAAGAAGAATTAGCCAGAATCAAAAGCAAAAAGATCTAAAGCACTCTGTAAATGAGCAAAACATACTTAGTTCATGATACTGATTTTTAGGTAGTCTTTCGGTTTTCCCAGAGAAGGCTTAAGGAAAATCTTGAACTCACTCAGCAGGTTAAAAGGGAGCGTTATCCCTGTAACACTGTTAGAGCTTTGACATTCACATATCTTTATATAAATCTATAGCACAAAATGCACTTACTTATCTTAAAATTGTAGAAATACATGCCTTCCACAGCAACCACTCTGTAAACTCCACATTTTTTTTTTCTCATCACTGGAATTATTAGCTGACTATCCTATGGATTTCACATGTATGTGAAAGATGCTTGTAACTTTAATTTAGCTGTGGGAGAATAATTTCTGTGATTTCTTTGGGGAATTCTTTCTTTAAAAAAAGTGTATTTAGTCACAATGAATGTCAAATGTTTCAAAGAGTAAAAGACAGTGTTTAGTGAGAAACTTTCACCCTTTCAGTTTCCAAGTACAGCAGTCAAAGGAAGACTTTCTTCCACACTCTATCATTACCTCTTCAGCCCCTCTGACATTTTGACATATTATCATTTCCATGATCACAAGCATGTATACATTGATTTTTCAATCATTCTCTATTAAACCCAACAAAAGAAATTTAATGATCCAATTGAATCAATCCAGGGGAAATAACTGCTCGTTTCAACGCTATTAAAAATTCAGGCTATTCTTAAAGTTTTCCTTTTCATTGTTTTCTCAACTGAAATAAACAAAAAATAGCTTTTTCTCACCAAAGGAAGAAGTCCTGTTTGAGCAAGGAGTTATTGAAGGGCTGGCAGGCAGTGAAACTATCTGTAGTCATAGCGACTTGGGGTCCCTGCTGTCCACATAAGTGAAAGAGATGTGCTACCTCCTTGTGTCCACTCAGCTCGGCTGAGCTCTTATGCAGCTTCTTTGACCTGGTCTCCAGGTTAGAGCAGGAAGGAGGCAGGACCACAGCTTACCTTCCTTTAGGGAAGTTACTTCTGTATGGAGGGCAAAATTCACAACGCATTTGAGAAGCACAGTTGTGGCTGATCTTTGCACTACGGCATACAGTAAGATGCTTCTTGTGCACTAACACAGAAAAATTTACTTTGTAACATGATATCTGCTAATGAATTTTCAAGCACTGCATGTACATTGTTAAGAGTCTATCTCTAAATGTGCGGTCTACTGGCATCTTTCCAGAAGATAAGTACTAAAATAAAGTTTGAAGAATCTGTACTTTATTAAGAGGTTAGAAAAGTTTCTTACAGCTACTCTTCAGGGATGAAAGCCTGATATTCTGGTTCCCATATTGGAAGATTACCAGTCCTGTTGGTTTCCACTGAAGATTTCCTCTTTTATCAGCAGAAACCTTTCTGGCTTAGTTATGTGTATTGGAACAGAGAATTCTGGCATTTAGTGAAAACTTGATTAGCAAATCTAAGTGTTGTCAGAGCATTTCCAGGGAATACTGAGTGACTGATGGAAAATCTACCTCTTTAAGGGCTGAAATAAGAAGACTTTTCTCTTCCTGTTCAGGAAAACAACTGTGCATAACTTGTCTTTTCCCTTATTAAGAAAAGATATCTCTGTATGGAAATAAAGCACTTGATTTTTCTTTATGTCCAATTAGGCAGGGCGTAAAGCCACAGCTGCCCTGAATTCCTTTGTCAAAGATGAGAAGCCTGTGGGTATTTTTATACTGACTTTTTTGATCTCATTCAGTGAAGATCAAATTCATCTTGCATAAGCTCTGGACAAAAATATTTGCCTAACATAAGTAGATGGTCCCACAGGGACAGGAGCTGAAACCCCAGGTGTAAATCCTAGAAAACACACGTAGAATATGGTTTGTGTTGGGCCATTTATTCTGTCTGTCACTGTTTCAGCTGACCATGGATCCTTGCCACAGCAAACACATGAGCTGAATGCAAGTCTTTTGAGAGATTTCCTCCATCATGTATAGAAAACCACAGACAGACCTTGTAGACAACTGAAGTTTGACTCCCCTTTGTAATTTAGTGACCTCTCAATGTTATGACAGTAACAGTCAAAGCTGGGCCAAGGATCAGGTTTGGTTTTAGCCATCTTCCTCTGGCCTAACTCTACGGTATAGCATAGATTCAGCCTTCCTGGTTTTGATTAGGGTAAGAGAATGGGTTCCTGAGCCAAAGAATGTATCTGAATATAAGGAAGGCTTTACACATTTTTGGAAATTTCCATTAACTACAAGCATCTGGAGAAGGCTGCAGCTTCACAGTCCTATCACATTCGGCACTTAGGCTGGTCAAACCCACAATGTTTAGCAATGTTTAGTTATCTCAGGTTGATGACTGTGCTAATGCAGCTACACTCATGCAGGATGTGAGATAACATGCCTACGTCAGGAAGTACCAAACTCTGCCTTGTCAGATTCAGCACGACTCCAGCAATGAGACAATGAAGGAAGAAGGATTTCAAAACCCAAAGGAGTGGGTGACATTTGGGGATTTTGAAACTGAGGAAATGATGGTTGTGCCTGAAGGATTAGGAAAAAATAATCTGTATCTGGAAAAGATATAAGAAAGAATCATGTCTCTCAAGCTCTCATTTTTTACTTCAATCTTTTCCAAGCACTGAGTCAAAGACTTGTAAGGGTCTTTGCTCTCATCCTCAGATGCCTATGGAGATCATCAAGCAAACAAAATGCCCATTTCACTTTGAATTTTTCAAATAAGATGATATAATTATTTGTTAGTTGACAAGAACTTTCCTTTCCTGATCTTATTTTTGCATATTTTTGCAACACGTTGAGTAATTTCGGAAGCTAGCTGGATAAGATTTCCTTTATGGAAGCAGATGCAGTCTTTTATTATATCAATCAATTTATTATATCAATCAGGGTTCTCAATATATTCAGAATTTCTCACTGTTTCATACAAATCAGTCTAAAATAATCAGCAACCTGCCGTGCAATGATTGCAATTAGAGTTGTGCAAATCTTGGTCATTTCAGACATAAGGCTTTCACAAGAATACTTTCTTTTAGAAGTACTTTTCTTTTTAATTGATTCAGCTTCTGCCTGTTGGCCAATAGAAAAGTAAAACTGCCCAATTACTTTTCATACCATAATTGAAAAGTAGCCTTACATGAATTTGTTAGACGCATTCATCAGCACTCACTGGAACACCTATGAAACACAACTGATATCCACCATATTTTTATTCTCAGTTTTTGCAGCAGCTTCCCCTATACTCCCTAGGAAATTTTCATAACATCCCGGTGATCTAAGAATCAAGGTGTGTTTTTTAGCTCAGGAAGTTTAGTTTGCTTGATAAGACTTCAAAGCATTTTTAAATTTTGGAAATAAAATAAATCAATGTATTATTATTGTTTCTTCACTGCTACTCCATGCTTGTCCAGGATCATACAAAAAACACATAAACTAAGATCTTTACAAGTGTATGTAACATAATTTTTTTAAGATTACAGAAAGCACAAGGCTACAAAACTTGCTCCCTCCACAATTCTGTACCTTCAAGAAAAATCTGAATTAAACATCGCGGTGCCTCTGAGAGGCTACTATTATAGCTGACAGATGCCAAGGTCTGTACATGATAATGTGTTTATATCATGGAGAAAAACAAAGCAGTATCATACAGAGATTAGGTGCCTCCACAGCTGGACTAGCCAGGCCTGTCTGAAAGCAGAACAATAGACACCTCCAATCTGCCGTGACATTAAGTTGACAGTCTTTATCTGCCATTGTTGCTTAAAACATGGGAAAAGTGTTTCTTTGAAAATTCCAAAAGGTACCGGATGTGCTGCAATTCCCAGCCCACCATTTGTTTGTAAGGCAGGGCTGAAGCAAACTATAGTTCTGAACTACTTAGTTATACACCAGTGACCAGAGAATTGCATACGTATCTCCTAACCCACTGTGTCCCCTGAAGCACATCCTTTAGACTATTATGTAAGATTTGGACAATGAATTTTTCCCACCCCTAAAATAAAGGAAATCCTGAATAGAGAATGTTTCAATCTGATATTGTTCCATTCTCCACTGTGTAAAGAATAATATTTTTTTTTAAGTATAGCTACAATGGGGTCATTCAGCACTTTAAGGAATGACAGGCTGTGAAGATTTTCAGACTTAGAGAAAATACACGACTCTTTTTTCTGGGATAAGAATAAAACCGTTACTTCTCAGTGTTTGTAATCTCTGAAAAAACAATTTTCTGTCCAGTGGGACTGAAAGTTTAATACTGCAGACAGTATAGGTGTATTATTCTAAATCATATGTTCCAGAATTCTGCAGTTCCTTGTAGTGTAGTTCTATTTTAATAAGGAAGGATGGAATAAAAAAGGTTTTTATGAACTGCTGTTCTTCGCACTAAGAAAATAAGGTTTATTTTTCAGACTATTCAGATTTTAAATGGGAATTCTTGGAATTATTGATGTTACTTAATGTAATTTTGACACGTGTATGCACCTACATACATTCACAAACATAGAACACCGATATTAATTTTACAGCACATCCGTATTTCAAAGTGAGGTGGTTTTGGACAGTAATGAACCAAAAAATAAATAAATAAGGAAGGCTTCAAATAGAATTTACAATAACCAAATACATTCTAAGAATGCTTGATCACCATGTAGTGAAAGAAAAGAAAAATATAGTGAAGAACTTTAGTCTCTTGTTATTCATTTGTTTCTTTTAAAATACTAGCTGTACTTTGTCTCTTTTATTTTGCATAATAATAAAATGTGAGAGCAATCATGGTATTGGGAGTGCAATTAAGCTTCAGGACAAAAGAGGCTGGAGTCTCAAAACACAATGAAGGTGCTGAAGTAGCACTGTAGATATCGGATGAAAGGATAGTTGAGTGGATCTAATAACATTCCAAGTCATAAGCAACCAAATTTTTTACAGGCTTTTCTTTGGAAATACTGCACAGAGCACTTTTAAGACAAGTAGATGCATGTTTCAAATATCTTGAGATTGTGAGGACAGAGACATGTTTAATTTTCCTCAGCCTCCTACTCATGCATATCCCAGTAGGCATAACTTTACAAAGTTAGGGAAAATGTGGCACCAGTTACGAGCAAATTGAGCATTTGTACTGAGTAAGATTTAACTTAAGAAATAAACAAAATGTAGCCACATTACAATATTTTCCAAATGATCATTCCATTTATAGAATAAACTATTAAGAACAATTTTTCACCAAATTAGGAACCAATTCCTCCCTAATCAAGACTGGACATTGCAAAGCAAAGGAAAAACTGTTAGTGTAAGAAGATACCAAATTATACTTACTGCTTAAGTTTGGCTCCTATAACCTGCTTTGCTTTACAAACCTTGAGAATGGTATTATAATGGTAAACTTAGAGAATTAATTATACTGACAGAGTTATACATTTTGTTTTAGAAACAACATGGTTACCAGCAATTACTAGTCATGAGTGGTTTGGGGCCCCATGAAAGAGTTTCATCATTACACCATCTCTCTTTTTAATCAGTGAATTTCAGGATAATTTTTCATTATTATGAGAGAAATAGTTTTTCTGAAGTGTCATTTTTATGTCCAAATTTAATACATGATGAGTGTCCCACAATGTTAAATGAAGAGCAACAAAGAATATCTATCAATGAGTATATTTGTCATTTAACTATATGGAATTATTATTACACTGATTCCTCTGAGAAATAACACTTCATATTCCAGTGATGTTGTCAGAGGTCTGTGTGTGCATTGTTCAAAACATAGCAACCATCATTCAGTCAAGAATTTGGAATATAGATTTTTCTAAGGAAATGAGTTCTATGTTCTACTTTCAAGAATGCATTTAAGCTTAAACTTTAAGCACATGGTTTTACTTTGTCGCATTTATTTAACATTAATCACATAGCTATGGCTTTGCTGAATGAGGATGGCATTACACAAATGCTCACAGTTAAGCATTTGATGAAGTGTTTTGTTACAACACTTCGCACTGTGCCCTGTAGCACATCTAGCATAAGTTTCAGCAGATTCAGAAAGCTCTGGAGAGAGCCTAGGCTGCAGTGCAGTTGTCATTACAGGTTGACATCAACAGAATTTTCCTATTTTAATCCTTTGCAATTGAAAGTAATACTGGACCTCAGTGTGACTCAGACATACCTGGGCTGCTCTGTGTCATCATCTTCATCATCATCATCTTCATCACCAGTTAATTAAGTGAATAATTAGGCAGGTCCCAAATTTGTTCCAGTTACTAAAGGACTCATGACTGTTTCAGGAAACTGTAGTTTTTGCTACATCACAGTAGCAGAAAGGATCTGCTGGCAGCTCCTCTGAGATAATTGTAAAAATTGTCATTAGGAATGAAATTGTTTTGCATCTCAGCCCAGAGGTATGAAACTGGAAACATGAAAAAACACAGTTGTGATTGGTACTGGCAGATACCAGCTATTATGATCCCTGCATTTTTGGAAATGTGTTATTTAAAATGATTTGGATTTTATTGTTATTTATTTTCAAAATAACACATGAAGTTTCAGATCTTATTTAAAATTCATATTAATAATATTTATCTTGCCATAGTTAAATTAGTCATGGTAGATTTGAATTCAATATGCTTGTTTTCCTGCCTGACAATCATTGCCTTCTTTCTTCTCTCATATTTTTCTTTTTTCATTAACTTTATTTTTTGAGTGATCCAATTATGCATTCATTATGGTTTTAACATAAAATTTGGAGAGAGATTGGGGGGTGGGAGTGGGGTGTGACTTTCTACCACATCTATTTGATTCTATTAGTTTCTTTCCACAATAACATATAGCACACTTTCTTTGGGATCGAATATTCTTTTCCACATACAAGAGATCCTTTTCCAGACTGACAGGAAGGCCATATGGCTTGTTACCTTTTCTCACTCTTGTTTTTTGCTATCGCCAGAAGATTGGTGATGTATTTCATCCTTAACAAAGGCCATTTTGTCCTGGAATAAACCTGCTAAACTCTCCTTGCTTTTGTTCCAAACCACTTGCCACTAGATTAGAAAGTCCTTTTTAGCAGGTCTGTCGAGGTGACTATCGTCTCCATCATACTTATCTCTGCAGCAGCATTATTTCTTACAATAGCACAAAATTAACCAAAATGTTTAAAAAAGTACATTTTTTATTTTCTCTGTAATTCTCCCTCTAACACAGATGAGGTAGGATTCTCTTCACTGTACAGTCGCTAAAGTGAGTGAGCAGAAAAACGCAGTGTGCACAGATTAAGAGAAAAGGCAGACCCTTGGTCAGCTGCAGAAACTCCCAGCAGCACCTGAGAGGAGAATGGGTTTGAGTTGGTGTCTCTGCCAGCTTTTCTGTTTAGAACGGGTCTTTTTCGTGTCTTGAGCATTTGCTTATCTTAAACTTTTCATTCAGAGTTCATTGCACTCTTGTTGCTAAGGAAGGAAAAAAAGAGAAAACAGCAAGACTCCCTCGGGCAGCAAGGTTTCGTATGTAGAGTGAATCATCATGCTTGTGCTAATGTCAGGATGCTTTCCTGGCTCAGCCTGACATTGAGAGAATTTTGTTTCTCCTTAATTAGCAAAGTACCTTACTATGGAGATAAAGAAAGGTGCAGAAACAGAACACTGAGTAAGAGCTCTTCATTAAAAGACTTTTTTCCAATAATTTATCTGAAGTATGTATCAAAAAACCAACCAACCAAACAAAGCCAAGCATTTATTAAAAAAAAAAAAAAAAAGCACAACCAAAACAGGAGAGGGACATCAAAACAAAAGGTCCTTCCTTGCTTCAAAAGCCATCATGTTATAAAAAAAAAAAAAAAAAGCACAACCAAAACAGGAGAGGGACATCAAAACAAAAGGTCCTTCCTTGCTTCAGTGTGAAATTATCCCCATCAGAAATTCATGTATGCCTTAATGGCCAGCTTAAAAGCAGCATCTGTTTACCAATTGCCTTTTGCTTTTTATGCAATACTCCAGCTGGGCTGGCTGAAGCACAAACAGGTGAAAATGACTTTTCCAAGGTCATTCTGTGTGAACTCAGCTCATTCTAGCACTTTGGGCTTGCCTATACCCAGTCCTTCCTATAAGCCAGTGCATCACGTATGCAGTCCTATGTGGCTAAACCTTTGAAATGATGTATTATCTTTTGATGATATATTCTTTAAGAAATCCAGTTGTTATGAACTGAAATTATGTTTACTATAAAGGCAATGATCTTGTGACTTTATTTGATATGCAGGTGGGTGTTCAGATTTCCATAGGAATTTCATTGTAATTCAGGATCACTTAAATACTAATTAAGTTGTCTCTTCAAGGTTATTTTATTATAATGCTCATACAGTTCATGGAGTGGTTTTTTTGTGGTTTGTTTTTTGGTTTGTTTTGGTCTGTTGTTTTTTTTTTTTTTCCTTTGGAGTAAAATTTAACCTGATCTGTCAAACTCAAATTAAGGTCTTAAACCTCAGACTCTAAGCAATATATAAGGAAAAAGGTGCAAGCAGCTTTAACTGCTTCAGGGATGGAATAAGTTAATATATCAGCTGAAAATGTTATTAATTACCCAAGAATCTATTAAAAAGGGAAAACATAAAATAACCCCTCCTCCTCCCTGAAAAAAACCAAACCAAAAACCTGTGTTAGCTAACTTCATATCCCTTTTACGAAGAGCTCAGGATACCAAGACTAAGTCCAGAAGTAAGCAAAAACTTTACATACAGAATCAGTCTCCTGAGACTTATATAGCATAATGAGAACATAATGATAGGCATCTCAAAATTACATTTAGGACAGAAGACACAGCGCTGGATTAAGGCTGTCTTCCTTCACAGAATTATTGCAGAGTACTTAGACCAACTGCAGGCAAGTGAGAAAGAATTCTAGCTCTTGGGTACTCCAGAAATCTTCTGTGCCTTTTCCACAGTTTTTTACTTACTACACAATGGGGCTTGATGACATTATTTAAATTTATATCTAACTGATTACAATTATAATTAGCTGATTTATATTTACTATGGGAGTATGTCACTTTCTCTAGACAACCTAGACTCCATCTATGTATAATCGTTGTAACAGAAATATGCTCCTCGCAACACTCCAACCTGAGGAATTCTTTAGAGGTATGTGAAACAAAAAAAAACCATGCAAAATTTGCATGTTTTTTTTTAACCAATTACTTGTTTACTCATGGGCAAACCATGGGAGATAGATCACAGGAGGGAAAAACACAACCCTGTAAGCAACTTCCTTCCTTTTGATTATCTACAGAATTCTTTGGTTCGTGATCAGTCCTTTCAGGAGACCGAAGTCTCTCCTGTGGTCGTCTCTACTCAGCCCTCAGGCTCAAGTCTTTCCCTCTGATACAAATCTGTTCAAGCCTGATAGTTGATTTGATTATTGATTATGCTTGCTCCTTTTCAACAGAAGCTCTTAATATCTTCTTGCATTGTTTATTTCTTCTCTGCTGATCAAACCTTGTGCCCTCCAGACAGCTAGATTTCTGTGATCATTAGGACTCCATTCTTCTAAGAGTAACAATTTGCTGGATGAGGGATGAAAACCCATCTTTATGAATACATTTTCAACTCAGTTCTTTTGAATGATGTTTCCTGGATTTAATTAACTTGTAAAATTGCAATACATGGATAATGGCAATACAGTCTCCACACAATTAGTAGAAAAAGTAGCTTTCAAGCATAGCTGGCCTCCGAAAGTAGCATAATTAATACCAACTCTTGTCTATCTAATAGTTTTCTGTGCCTTCTACACTCAAAGGCACTTAGCTTTGAGTAAAAAACAAAACAAAAACCCTGAACAAACTGAATCAGTTTAAGGGTTTCCTTTTTTCCTCTTGAGAGCATCCCCTTCTGAGATTTGAGAATTTTCTACTGCAAGACTGTCTAACTAACTATAGAACATGATATAAGAAAACATATTTTTCAAAATAAGGGTGGTCAAGCACTGAAATACGTTGCCCTGAGAGGCTGTGGAATCTCTGTCCTTGGAGATATTCAAAACTTGTCTGAATATGACCTTGAGCAATCTGGTCTAACTTCGAAGCTGGCTCTAACTTCAAAGCTGGCTTTGCTTTGAGAGAGGACCAGATGATCTCCAGAGGTCCCTTACAACTTAAATTATTCTGTTTCTCTGTCAAATGCAGCATTACCTCGTGCAGTCCAAGAAGAGCTTTGTATAACATGAAAGCACAAAATATGTGCTATGTTCACAGCTTCTTAATAGAAAGAACATCACTTTACAGTGAATCCCTCAGCAGGCTCTTTATTCAAGTGTTTAAATTTCTCTTTGCCTCATTTTTGCTGTAAAATGGGAATATTACTGAACTTCAGCAAGTGTTTAAATTAAACAGCAAATGAATGCAGGGAAGTGATTTGTTTTTCTTCTGAAAAAAGAAACAAAATGTTTATCCAGTTTCTACAAAAATATCACAAATATTTCAGATCATAGTTTTTTCCTATAACTGTAAATCCAGGCTGTGAGAGAGCTCTGCATGACTGAAGACTTTTAAGTAGACTCATGAGATTAGTAGCACACCATTTTCACAAACAGAAATAGCAATTGTCACTTCTTCATATCTGATCCTTTACTAATTTTAATTTTGTTTCAAACTCATATCTGTAGTGTAATAGCTATGGTTTATTTCCTTTTTCAAAAGGAAATTTTATTTTGGAAAGACTGCCTAAATTATTATTTCAATTGTCAACAAATATTCAATGTGTGACTCTTAAAATTACCATCCTGATTTGATATTATTTTTTTCTTCTTCCACATTAAAAACCAAACAGTGCACAGTAACAGTAGGCAACAAAAAATGTCTCTGCCAAACTTGGTCAATAATTGCATAGCATTTCCAGCTATAATTAAAATCTTTCACAGTCTATATTCATATAACATTCTTTGAGGTTAATTGGGTTTAGATCATTGCAAAATAATTTTCATGTGATATATTTCACTTGTTACAAATTGCACATTAGCTCATTGAAAATGTACAGCATGTCTCTTAATTCGAAATTATTTAGAATTTAAAGCTACAGTAGTAAACCAGCTAATTCCTAGTTTCTAATGCCATTCAAAATAAGAAAATCTTTTTCATTTTGGAGATAATGACACTAGTGAGTGCTAGCATAAGACTGTGAAGGACAGGCTCTTCCAAGTAATGGGATTACCTCCTCTAGCTCATTACGAAGCTGGGGCACTTGTATCCACTTGAACAAGATCAGAGCTCCTAATTTTAGGAGAGGTAAACACCCACCACCAGCTGAGCAGCTTTTGGGACAGTCCTTGAGCACCTATTTCAATACATATCTTGGCATATGGAGGCAAGATCCAGTGACAGAGAGCATGGATATGAAAAAAAAGGTGCTTAAGGAGGAAGAATCTGCATTTTTTTCTGTTAAAACTTCTCATGCCTTTTGTATATTGATGATTCCAAAGACCGTAAATTATAAACACAGCTGAGATTTCATTCTTTGTGAAATATGACTGCTATTATGATTTGGAAATCATAATACTGAAAATCCTGAAAATCTGTTCACACAAAAATTTGAGTAATAATGGGAGGGAGTCATTTCATCTGAAGTGCTTAATTTGGAAAGCTAGTCTCCATATGCTCACTTCTGGGTCATCGCAGAGTCTCCAGAGGGAGACATGGGGCTCCTCAGACCTGAGTCTGGGGAGTGGCCCATGTCTTCCCACTGACTGTAGAAGAATTACAGCAAAATTTCTATTTTGAGTCTACAATTTCAGGAACATTGGAACTCAATCCTCTTGACATTTCCCAAGAGTATTGAAGAATAGATACTCATTTGGGACAATGTGACATACAAAAGCAAATTGTAACACATGTGTTAGATTTTTATTACTTCTTAAAAATAAATGAATTGTTAAAAAAAAAACATTTTTAGCTATGCGAGAGTAAGAATAAACATAGCACAAATCCATCATGTATTCATGCTTTATTCTATACCTCTTTTATTCTCTTTACTTTTGGTAAAATCTGATAAATTGTAGTAAAAGAAGTCACATAATATAATGTGAATAGACTACACATTCTCACATTCCATTTTAATAGCTAATTATGATTTTCCAATTACTGTATAAAAATAAGAACATTTAAAATGCTTCATAAACAGGAGAGAATAGCATATATATGCAGGAAAAAGTTAATGAAATGTGGTGCATGCTTGAAAGAGGACAAAAAGTCTTCCTGGGAAATGTTATTGGAAAAGTTGAACAGAAGTGTTCTTTGCTGCCAATTGTCAGAGTTAGAATAAATAATATGCAATAAACCTCTCTCTTATTGCAGCACCTCACTGTTTCATGTTTTATTTGCTCAATTCCAATACAGATTTTATAAGGCAGGACCTTATATTCTAATATAAATGTAAAGTACTCTGGGAATTTGTGCCCTATGAACAATAAAATGTCAAAGACAATCATGTCGTCTTTTGTTTCTATGAGCTCACTGGACACTTTTCACTGTAGGAAGACAAACTCAGCTCTTGGAGTCTTACCAGAGCCCTAAATCTTGGCCTGAAAACTGTCCCTCCTTATCCATGGTTCGAGGTAAAAGGTTCACATACAATGTGTGTGTCTATTTGAACATATTTATAAGTATGCACACAGATGCACACATGCTTTTACTTACACACTCATTTCCTTAGACTTGGCCAAACCACTTTGGAGTTTGAATAAAATTGAATTAAAATTGAATATTTGTAGCAAATTAATCTATTAATTAAAATCCTACCAAAGAAAAAATTTATTTAACAATGAGTGTATAAAAGTATTTGATTTCCTTCTGATGGCTTGGTCTGCCAGCACAGTTCACACTTCCTGCCGAACTCAGGCAAACTCTGCATGTATTTTAAGTGTAACTTGTTTTATTTAGGTGTATAAACCAGACTGAAAACAAAATGTCTCTTAGCATGCAGAGTAATCCTTTCTTTCCGGGCTTTCATCCCAGTGTCAATAACCAAGTTCCTTGAACAAGTTTCCTTTCAAAACCTAATTCTGCCTAAAGCATTACAAGAAATCCCTGCTAACTTGTACTCCCCTCTCTACAGCAAAATGTAATGCGTAGCAGTGTAACATGTGCCAGTAACTAATAATTTTTACTTTTCACTGAAGAGTGTACTTTGAAGATTATACTTAACAACGCTGTTTTGTATACACATAAAAATCAAAGTATTTTTACCTTGAAGCCTAATTAATAATAAGATTTATGATTACTCAATTAAGAAACAAAAATCCAGTGCTGTATATCAGACTAAATGAGTTGTCATTGATGTGAGAATCTCTAATAGAACTGTTTCAGAGATGACCTTTTTTTTTTGTTTAGTTTTTAGAGGCCTCCAGTTGTCGCTAGATACAAGTATATCACACATACAGACTTTAAATATTCCTATGGAAATACACTTATAACTGAAGATTAGGGGGGTTTCACTGGAAAATATCAACACCAAATTAATTCCAGAAAATTGTAAATTTCTTCACCACCATATCAATATGAGAAGCAAATATATTTGTTTCTAATAAGGTCTGAGAAGGTCTAAACATATTGGTATAACAAAAAATTCTGAAGAAGTTCTGTCATAGCCCCTGCTTGTTGACTAAAAGAGGTAAGCTACCCTAACCAAGTAAATCATTAGTGTAAATATAAAGCAATTTGACAATTTTTTCCATAGCCAAAATACATACAAAAATAACTCAAAGCAAGCTGAATTCCTGAATGTGCATGTTGCCTAGTCGGACAATCACATACAAATAATCTGCTTATGACTAGCAGGTATAAAATTTCAAGTTTTTTGAAAGATTCTTTTCAATGAGTTATTAGTGTTTGGTTTCTTCTCTGATTATTGCTGTTAAATAAATCATTTATGTATAGGTAAAATTTATGTGATACAGCTATAACCACAGTATAAAGAAAAGACCAAAGATATTATCAATCCTAGATGCAGAACACTTTCTTAGCCAGAGTGCCTCAGTGGGCTTCTGCCTACAGAAGAGAGGTTTTCCGTCAGACCAGGCATATTCCCTTCCTACCCTGGTGCTTGCAGCCTGGCTAAGATGAAACAAGCTGAACGAAAAAAGGGAAGGAAATGAAAGGTGAGGAGCGAGAACTGTCATGAAAATGTTTCCCCCCTCTGTTCTACCAGTCTTGCAGCACCTGTGGATTCTTAAACAGGAAGTCTGAGAAGTTACTGTGTGGGATGGAGTGTTGTGGTTTTGCAGATTACTGCAGGGAGGCTGAGGGCTGCCATTCTGTGAGACAAAAGGTCCACCTGAGCAGCGCCAGACCCTTCTGACCTGATGGGGTGACTGGTCCTATATCCCTGTGCTCCCTGCTTAAGGTCCTATAGCACTCAGGCAAATCAAAAGATGGAGCAGTTACCAAGGCCCATCAGGTACTTCATTGTTTGCTCATGAATTAACTGTAGCGAGCATGTAGAGAGCATGCCCTCCCTCATGAATGTTTTTTGTAATCTGAAAGAGTTGTCCCTTGCAGATTTTCTCGCCTCATATCCAGTGCAGTCCCCATCAACATATGCAGCAGAGGAGATTTTGTATTTTCTTTTCCCTGTTTCATTAAACCGTTTCTTGTGCACTGGGACAAAGGCCAGCTTCAAACAGTAGGTTTTTTGGCTGCTCTGTGCAGCAGTATTGTGCCATTTTGAGAAGCTTTGGCAGCTGGTAATGAGGGTCTACACGGACTAAGAACCATGAAGTACATGGCTTCTTTAGAAAAATGCCCTTCCTAGTGCAGAGGAACTGAATAGGGTGCTGAAGATGAGGATGAAGGTTTTATAAATATTCAGAGCCACTGGAAGTGCACAAGCGCACAGGGGATCGTTGTGGGAGAAGAGGATGTCGGCACCCTCAGGCTGCAGTTATTGCTGAGCTGTGCTTCTGCATCAGCCAGCCCCTCTGATGCCCTGTGACAAGGTTGGTCTTGGGAAGGGGGTGATGGACTTGTCCCTGGCTTAATTATTATATTAATTTAACCACTATTTCCCATCGTATTCTTATTATCTCTTTTGCTGTGGGAACTGGTGAGTGTGTGATGTGACAGACCCATCACTAGATTACTTTACTAGCAAACTGTTGGCTGACTGCTGCTGGTGGCATTAAAGAAAATATTTATTTTTTTAAAAAATGAACTTATATATTTAAAAAAAAAAAAAGAAGTGGGCAAAAAAAAAGCGGCTTGTGGCATTAAAAAAAAATATTATTTTTTTAAAAAAATAACTTTATAATTTAAAAAAAAAAAAAAAGATGTGGGCAATTCTAAATAGGTCACATAGGGATAATCCCTTCAGCTTTTTTTGCCCATTTTGCAGCATCTGGCCTTGTACAATATAGTTCTTATGCAAAACCCAAAGAACGTGTGAGAATTGTTCCCATCAGTTCAGCTTGTCTGTGGATCAGGTTCAAATGTTATTTTAAATGCCCAGCACTCCATGTTTCAGATATGAGATATGAGCAAGTTTGTAAACACTTTTTTCTTAAAGCAATCTTCCTATTTAGTAACTGAAGCAGGATGGTACAGATGAAGTTACTTCATGGAGGCAGCCTGTCTGAAACAGCTGGATGAGGAATAAGAGAGTATGTCTGAATTAATGTATGTGTCCATGATGGAAAAAAATACATGAGTACAATAATTACTATAGGTTGAACAGTGATTTCCTTCCATCACTGAAATCACCCAGGCTGAAAAACTGAAAGGCATACAGAAAGAGGTTAATAGCAATTACAAACTCACAGCTCATTATATATTTCTCACACTAATACAGATACAACATGATTTAAGATTGGAAACTGTAGCTAAAGGAATCAGTGGGCTCGGCATGAATCTAGGTTTGTTTAATCAATGTTGCTTCTACTAGAGAAATGGATTAGTTTTTCTTTAAGACAGAGTTAAAAGTTTTGCAGCTAATTTATTTTAATAAGTATTCAGTCACTGACTGCTGCAGAAAAAGACTAAACTGTAATGAAGAGACAGGAAAGAAAGCATGACTTAATTATTTTTTTGGGGTGGGTAATGAATAAATTAGCTACGCTGTAGGCTTGCCGTTTGTATAGAATTTATTACTTTTGCTTTAAGAACCATATCATGACAAAGTCAATTTTTCTCCTGATTGCAAACTGATTGATGGGGTAATGTCTGGTTGTGAAAGACTTCCTCTTCATCATTGTATTGCCAATGTTGGCATCACAAAGTGAGTTTGAAGTTTTCCTGAGTGCATGTTCTCCTACGTAATTACAGATGACAATTATTTTAATGCCTTTTTTTTAACAAGCTTTCTAATCATGTAAACTACAGAGCGAATAACTTAGATGAGAACAAAGATGCATGTAGCTTGAAAACTAGTTTCCTGGTTCTTAATTTGTTGCCACAATGCCTTCTACATGAAGAGCTAAATACTGTATTTAGAATGACAGCAGGTGTTTTCGTGGGAAGATATGTATGAACAAAAAGGCTTTGCCAAGGAACAACTAAAGGTCTTGCAAGTGTTAGAAAGATGAAAATTTTAAGGAGGAAGATTAATAATTTGACATAGCATTGGGAATACAGGTTTGATTCAATTTTCACTGAAGTCAGTGGGAGACTTTGATTTAAATGGAATTTGTCCCGCTAAGTGTAAGAAAAATGGTGACTATAAAATGAATAAATATCAGGAGGAAAAATAAAAATGAAGTGTGTGATTTACAGCAGTGTGAAGCCTCCCAGCAAAATGAAGAAGCATGCTCAGTTAAGGTAATGACAATGAGATTAAATCAAGTATTAGAAAAAGTATTGTAGAAATCTTCCCTTTGACAAGCAAACTGACTGTTTTAAAGGCCCTGTCCTCTTGGTTGGGACTTTGGGGTTTTTTCTCTTGACACGTACAAATGAGACACAAAGTCTTCCGATATATTGCTTAGGTTATATTTTATTCTCTGATCCTCCTCAATCCAAGATACTAAAAATCCATATTAAAGCTTTATTTTCTAGCCAGTACTTTCCACTGCATAATTTCGGGTGCACCCTGAGTAAAAATATTTCTTTCGAATATTCTGTTTCTTGGTTTGATAATTAAGTTCGTAACTTGTTTTAATTAAAACAGAAAACATTATATTAAACAGACATTACTTGTTTTGAATAACTTTCTCAGAGCAGGTTTTTTTGAGGGGAACAGTTATCTTGACCTTGAAAAGCAAAAATAGAAAAGATCAAAGCAGCAGATTTGGTTCTGAAAGATACATTACTAAGCTGCTCCCTATATTACAGTCAAAGGTCCTTACTAGTTAAGGGTCCATAATAAAAGTACAAGGAAAGAGGCTGAAACAGATAATCCTGTCTTTTTTTACAGTTCCCAGCGTGCTATACAGTTTGGGGTGTTGTTCATCTGCTGCAGAGGACACTGAGTGCTTATCTGCTTATTTCTGCAGGAAGTAACCATCTTTTACCCCTTTATGAATATAAAACTAAAATCATTATGACTTATTTCATCAAATGCTATGCTGTCAGTGGGAAAAGCTTTGAGAAAGGTCAGTTGTTTGACTCTTAAGCTGCAGCATTTACCAAGTAGTGTTTGTAGCTTGTGGTATTTTCTATATAACAGGCTAAAAGACACAGCTAGTTATTTATGTAATTATTTCTGTGTATTTGGATATGCAATTTAATGACCATTAAAGTAATTCTAGTGAAAATTCTGTTGTTAAAATTATTATAAACTTTACAAGCTCAGTAAGAGAAAACAAGACACAATAGATTCTGTATGTTACAAGCACATTAATTTCATCTTCATCTATTGAATTTATTGCTAGTCTGAAGGCCCCTCTAGTACGTATATCATCTTCATTAAAATTAATGTAAAATGACTTACAGAATTTAAATTAATTACAGTGCCACATAGAGTTTTATTTTGTTTGAAACAAAAATTAAACATACTCATGGTTGTTCATGGTCGCAGTAAAATAAAGCAAAACAAGAAAAGCACACACACCCCTGCCATGTTCTCCAATGATGGCACTACCTACTACATGTTTGAAGTAATGATAAATAATGGTGAATTCTGTTCCCAAAAGTCTAAAATTCAACCAGTCAATTGCAGGCTTTGCATCTACAGTTGAGAAAATTCATTATTATATGATACATTTTGACTGGAAGAATCTGTTCTGAATATAGTATGTAGAGGCTTATGTTTTCATAATTCTTTAGTAAAGCAAGCTCTTATTATTTATTCAACATCTAAGGGTATAACAGAAATCATGCTTTTTCTTGTGCAGAGAGGTTTATGAAAGAGCATGGGTTATTAAAATTCTTCAGCTATTTGCTTTCTCAATACAGGATACATCTACTTTGCTGCTGAAGCAACATAAATGAACATACAGACATTAGATTTAATCTGAGTGTCCTATGAATCATAGTAAGAAGGTCTAGACGTCGGGCAGGTGAACCGGCAAGTTCACACCTAGACTCTGCAGCAAAGTGTGTGCAGGGAAATCTACGTTCCCCCAGCCAGTAGGCATTCCACTTCTTTAACCATTCCAGTTCCTCAAATTTATTTAGATGTCCTTTGTATTTATACATACACAGACTGTGTTACAAAGACAGGGGCAATTCGTTGGGTAATGAAGTATAATAGGATACATATAGGTGGCCAGTCACCTTCGACAAAGAGTCATTCGTGAACAAAAGTCTTCTAACCATTTAGGAGCAACCTTTATACTTAGCAAATATTTCTTCAAGTATGTAATTGAAGAAATGTACTAAGAACAAAAAAATTTCTACTCGTTTGCAAATAAATTGCAAACATAAAGTCCAAATATTCCAAAAACCATTATTTCTCACACATTTTTGTCTTGCTCTATGCAGCAATGTCATTAGCAGTGATGCTTTGCAAGAGCTTAGCGTAGAGATAAAGAAGGCAAATGGATAGTGACAGCCATGTAATCCAGTGTCTGATTGCTTTTCCACATGTCACTGGAGAGATACAGAACTGTCCCCTCAGCCTGTGTGAGGGTCTACAGGACTCAGACTTGTTCAGTCTAATGCAGTCCATGCAGAGGAACAAAGTCTTGAAGGAATAGATTGCTGAGATTATGCTCGCTATAAATATTTTGACACCGCTTTTCCTCATCACTAAAAATACATCTGCAAGCCAGAGCTATGAACTGCTCAAAAAGAAACAAACCCAAAACTTTTCACCTTAAGCTGAAAAAACCAGAAATATTAGTGTTAACATTTTTCAAAAGTATTTGATCCAAACTGTTGGTTACATTTGAGCATGCCCTAGCAAGTGATCTCTGTAAACCTGTAGTTAATTTTTCAAACGCTGCCACCAGTTCTGTTTACGGGCTTTTAATTGAGCCTCATTTAATCTTCTTTATTGACAAACTATTTGAAATTCCAGTAATGCGGGTCTACTCTTTTTTTTTTTTTTTTTAATTCATTCAGTATAATCTCGGTGTTTTGGAACAAACTCTTTTGCTGTTAACCTTTACCATCACCTATGAGAATTTCATGACTAGCCAGTCTCTTGCTCTTACAATTGCTCTTAAATCTTTGCATTTTTGCATCTTCTCAAAAGCAATTAGAAGAGGTTAGACAAAGTCTGTGTAAACTAGCCCTGCTGCTTTTTGCATTGTCAGCAGTAGACAATAACAAGTTTGGGTACTTTTTAAAGTGATATGTTGGGCAGATTGGACCTGGCTCTTCAAAGTAGGATACCATGGCTATTAACTTTGTATTCTTTCAAATCCACTCCAGTTCACTTAGTGCAAAACTAGAGGAAGGAAGTGAAAAGCAAATTCAAATATTTTTAGGGATTAGTATGTCTGCTTCACTTTGTAATTTAGTATGTTGCATAAGCCACACCAGAGACTGATCTTAATTAGAAAAAAAAAAAAAGTGCAGTAGCTTTTTCTATTTTTCGTTTGAGGAATTATCTCAATTCTCTTTCCTTTTCTACAAAAGATGCAATATTTACTGAATGAAACAAAAAGAGCTACAGAGAAAACCGTCATGACTCTTCATTAGGCTATTTAAAACACATTTAGACATGTCATAAACCAGGTACTAATAAGGAAGATGACGCTTAATAAAAAATGTAGGTTTTTTTCTAAATATAGAAAAAAGCATGTTGTGCTTGCGTTAATTTTTCTTTTTTCTCTTTCTCAATATT